>NW_007733745.1:42541-73555 GCF_000696425.1 Galeopterus variegatus | reverse complement strand
GGAGAGAGAGAGAGAGAGAGAGAGAGAGAGAGAGATAGATTCTCTTCTTCTTTTAAAGCCCTCAGAACCAGGCCTCTATACACCTCTAACTACCATTTTAAAATCCATTCACTACTGCATGGTCCTACAATCTAGTCACCTCTTCAAGGTTCTACCTTTTAATTACCATAACAGGATTTCCCACCCTCTTAACAGTGGGGGCTAAGTTTCTAATACATAAAACTTGGGGGACATAATTCAAGCTTCAATGAGTTTTGGGAGAACATAATTCAATCCACTACAGAAGCTAAACATTTAACTGGGGTCTTAGAGCAGTAATGTCAAAGCTTTGGACAAATTTTTGCATAATTAAGGGAGTAGATATTAAAAGATGTATGATTCAGTAATGAGCCGAATCTTATCCAGATTCTTAGGGAGCACAATTTGGTGGTGGTGGTGGTAGTGTCTGACAATATAAAGAACTAACACTGATATACATAAAAATAGTTAATACTTATATTAGGCAGTGTTCTTTTTTTTTTTTTTTTTAAATTTTTATTTTGTCAATATACAATGTATATGATTATTATGGCCCATCACCGACACCTCCCGCCCTCCTCCCTCTCTCCCCTCCCCCCCAAGAATGTCCTTTCCGTTTGCTTGTTGTAACAACTTCAAAAAAGTATAGTTGTTATATCTTCTTCCCCACCCCCCCCGGTATTTTTTTGTGTGTGTTTGTATGTGGGTGAATTAATTTGTTTATTTTTAGCTCCCACCAATGAGTGAGAACATGTGGAATTTCTTTTTCTCTGCCTGACTCGTTTCACTCAATATTATTCTCTCAAGGTCCATCCATGTTGTTGCAAATGGCAGTATTTCATTCGTTTTTATAGCTGAGTAATATTCCATTGTGTATATATACCACATTTTCCGTATCCACTCATCCAATGATGGACATTTGGGTTGATTCCAGCTCTTGGCTATTGTGAAGAGTGCTGCAATGAACATTGGGAAACAGGTGTACCTTCGACTTGATGATTTCCATTCCTTTGGATATATTCCCAGGAGTGGGATAGCTGGGTCGTATGGTAGGTCTATCTTCAGCTGTTTGAGGAACCTCCAAACCATTTTCCATAGGGGTTGCACCATTGTGCATTCCCACCAACAGTGTAAGAGAGTTCCTTTTTCTCCGCAGCCACGCCAGCATTTATCTTTCGGTGTCTTTTGGATTTTTGCCATCCTAACTGGGGTGAGATGGTATCTCAGTGTGGTTTTGATTTGCATTTCCTGGATGCTGAGTGATGTTGAGCATTTTTTCATATGACTGTTGGCCATTTGCATATCTTCTTTAGAGAAATGCTTACTTAGTTCTTTTGCCCATTTTTTGATTGGGTTGCTTGTTTTTTTCTTGTAAAGTTGTTTGAGTTCTTTATATATTCTGGATATTAGTCCTTTGTTGGATGTGTATTTTGCAAATATTTTCTCCCACTCTGTTGGTTGTCTTTTAGCTCTGTTAATTGTTTCTTTTGCTGTGCAGAGGCTTTTTAGTTTGATATAGTCCCATTTGTTTATTTTTCCTTTGGTTGCCTGTGCTTTTGGGGTCATATTCATGAAGTCTGTGCCCAGCCCTATTTGCTGAAGGGTTTCTCCTATGTTTTCTTTAATAAGTTTTATTGTTTCGGGGTGTATATTTAAATCCTTGATCCATTTTGAGTTGATTTTAGTACATGGTGAGAGGTATGGGTCTAGTTTCAATCTCCTGCAAATGGATATCCAGTTATCCCAGCACCCTTTGCTGAAGAGGGAGTCCCGACCCCAGTGAATAGACTTGATGCCTTTGTCGAAGATCAAATGGCAGTAAGTGCGTGGGTTGATTTCAGGGTATTCTATTCTATTAGGCAGTGTTCTAAATGCTTTCATTTGTTAACATTTTTAAAAAAGATCTTCCTAATTTTACTGCTGAAGAAACTGCAGCACTGAGGGGTTGAGTCTCTTCAAGGTCCTATAGCTAGTAGATGGCAGAGTAGAATTTGAACTTGGACAGTCACTTCAGAGTGCATTCTTTTGACAACTTCAGGATGACCAAGTTGTCCTGGTTTGCCTGAGACTTTTCAAGTTTTAGCACCAAAAGTCTGGTGTATGTATGTCTGGAAACCAGGAAAACATTTGGGTAAACAAGGCATTTGATCATATTAGTGCTACAACTACTGTCTGCCTTGAAAATTAGAGCAGGTTTATAAATCGTGGAGCAATTAGAAAATGTTTTTCTTCCTTTTTATAGGTTTAGATGTATTGTCTTTGAAAATTATTTGTGTGGGTGTTACTATAGCGACCCTCTGAATATGTAGGAGAATAAAGAGGTCCATCTGTAAATTCACACTGTAGAAATCAAAAGGAAGTGGGTTTGGAAATTCAAAGCCCACTCTGGGATGTCTTTCTGGAAATCCTAGAGCATTATTTTAGACAGCATAACTCAGACTTTGGGAAATGTTTGGGCAAGGACCAGACAACCCTCATGGGGAGGTGGTAAAAATCCTTATAGTGGAGATCTGTAGAAGACTTTTATGGAGGGGGGTGAGATTGAGAAGTGAGTGAGGTGCGAGGTGGTCCATGAGACAGTAGAGGGGTGAGGAGGAAAATGCAACCTGGGGGAGCAGCAGCCGGGAGGATGTTCAGGGATCCCATACTCCTCCTTCCCCAATATATAAGAGGGTGGTCATCCTTAAGGGGGAGAAACTGACACAGGCTGGACAAGGTTCATCTTCCTCATGCAAACTTCAATTTGCTCTCCTGCTTTGTGTCTTGGGATTCCTCAGGTAGATTCCTTAAGGAGCTTCTTTCACACTGGCCCCAAAGCAGTCAATGAAGGAAACGTAGAATAAATGTTGAACAAAATGGTGAGAGTGGGCATTCTTGCTTTGTTCCAGATCTTAGAGAAAAAGATTTCGGTTTTTCACCATTGAGTATAATGTTAGCTGTCAGCTTTTCATATATAGCCTCTACTGTGTTGAGGTAAATTCTTTCTATACCTAATTCGTTGAGAGTTTTTATCATGAACTTTTTTTTTTTTGTCAAATGCATTTCTTTCCGTATCTATCAAGATACTTATGTGATTTTTATCCTTCAATCTCTTAATGTGGTGTATCACACTGGTTGATTTGCATATGTTGAACTATCATTGCATCCCGGGGATAAACACGACTTGGTCATGATGTATGATTCTTTTAATGTGCTGTTGAATTTGGTTTGCTAGTATTGTGGTGTTGAGGATTTTTTTTATCTATGTTTTTCAAGGATATTGACTTCTAGTTGTATTTTCTTGTACTGTCTTTGTCTGACTTTGGTACCAGCATAATGCTGGCCTAATAAAATGAGTTTGGAAGTGTTTTCTTCAATTTTTTGGAAGAGTTAAAGAAAGATTGGTGTTAATTCTTCTTTAAATGTTTGGTAGAATTCACCAGTGAAACTTGTCCTGGGCTTCTGTCAGTTGGGAAATTTTTTATTACTGATTGTATTCATCCATTTGTGTTGCTATAACAGAAATACCTGAGACTGGGTAATTTATAAAGAACAGAGGTTTATTTGGCTTATGATTCTGGGACAGCTGCATCTGACACAGGCCTCAGGCTGCTTCTACTCATGGTGGAATATGGCAGGCAGCCAGTGGGTACAAGCAGATCACATGGTGAGAGGAAGTGAGAGGAGGTGCCAGGGTCTATTTAAATAACCAGCTCTTGCAGGAACTAATAGCTGAGAACTCACTCATTAATCCTTCCTCCCCCAGGGAGAGCATTAATCAATTCATGAGGGATCCTCCCCTTGACTCAATCTGTAGAGGATTCATAAAGCAAATGTACTTCACAGGGCCTGGTTTTCCAAAGCCTTGCAGTTTCAAATATTGATCTTGCAAAGGACAGGAAATTTTCCTCAGGCTATAAAGTTTCTGTTGTAAGATAAAGATTTGTGGCACAGCAAGGTTGCAGGCTCAAAGACAGACAAGTTACTGATTGATATGTAAAGATACCGAGAAATTGCTGTAAGAAGGGAATGTTTGCTAAGAACAAGCTTTTGTTGATAGGATCACTTAATTGCCTTAATGGAATGTCATCTGACTTATTTTTACTAAATGTTACCAGCTTCTATTGTTAAACTATAACCCCACCTATGTTCTCTTGCTGTAACCTCCTGGGCTGGAGAATAAATGCAGGAAGAAAACCCCAATTCAGGGTTAATTTCCCAAGGAAGGGATGCCTCTCACTTGAGGGTTCCAGGGAAGTTAACCACTTCGGGGCTTCTCACTGCTCAGAAGAGGTGGGCTTTGAGTAATCCTTTGTGGCTCTGTCACCCAGGGGAAGTGGGGTGACAAATCTGTGGGGGGCAAAGCAACATCAATCAGTTTCCAACACTGCCACATTCAGGATCAAATTTCCAAATGAGTTTTGGGGGGACAACACATCCAAACTCCATCACTGATTCAATCTCCTTATTTGTTACTGGTCTGTTCAGGTTTTCTATTTCTTCCTGACTCAGTCTTAATAGGTTATATGTTTCTAAGAATTTTTCCAAGTTATCATATTTGTTGATGTAGTCTTATGATCCTTTTTTATTCTGCAGAATGTGTTGCAATGTTTCCTTTTTAATATTTAATTTTATTTATTTGGGTCTTATCTCTCTCTCTCTCTCTATTACATATATATATTTTGGTAGCTGGCCAGTATGGGGATCAGAACATTATATCTTGTTTTTCTTTGTCTAGTTAAAGACTTGCCATTTTTGTTTATTTTTATTTTTTAAACCAGCTTTTAGTTTCATGGATTTTTTGCTATTATTTTTCTATTTTCTATTTCATTTCTTTCTGCTCTAATCTTTGTTAAGTGCTTCTTTCTGCTAATTTTGGGTTTAGTTTGTTCTTCTTTTTCTAGTTCCTTGAGGTGTAAAGTTAGCTTGTTTATTTGAGATCTTTCTTCTTTTTAAATATAGGTGTTTATAACCATAAACTTCCCTCTTAGTACTGCTCTTGCTGCATCCCATAAGTTGTGGTATGTTGTGCTTTCATTTTTGTTTGTCTTAAGATATCTTCTCATTTCTTTTTTGAATCCTTCTTTGACCCAGTGGTTGTTTTAGAGTGTTGTCTAATTTGCACATATTTGTAAATGTCCCAGTTTTCCTTCCTTTTTGATATCTAATTTCATCCCATTGTTGTTGGAAAATATAGTTGGTATAATTTAAATATACTTAAATTTACTGAGGGTTGTATTGTGACCTAATGTGCATTCTGATGCTGTTGGGTGGAGTGTTCTGTATATGTCTGTTCAATCTATTTAGTCTATATTTACTGTAACCCAATGTCTGGCTGCTTTCTACTCAGAAATAAAAGACTTGTCAATCCCAAATATTGGTGCAAGGTAGGAAGCTTTATTATCAGACACATTTGGGGAGAGCAAACTAAAACTGTTTCAAAGGTTCAGGAGCCTGAACAAGGGTTTTAAATGGAAAAGTGTGAGAGACAAAAGGGGGGAGGTTATTCTCAGGAGGCTGCTGTGAAATTTTGTAGACTCTGGGCTTTCGTTATCTTATGGTCAGTTCTGAAATTCTTCTGCTGATCCTTGGGACACAAGTGATATCTGGTTCCCAAAAGCTGGATGCTTTCTTGTTCCTGGGTAGCTGTGACTCCAAAGGAAGAATGATTAGTTCACCAAGTTCCTGATTAGCTCACCAAGTTCCTGATTAGCTCTTATTATCTTGCTCCTCCTGAGCACTAAGTTCTGCAGTGTTTTCTTGTGAGCTAGGCTGTGAGCCAAGGTTACAAAATACTCTTTTTATGGCTAGCATTCTGCTTAAAGCTGTATTCTACAAAATGGCTCCTCTAAGCCTAATTGTCTATGACTATTTGCTGTGGTGGGCTCCTACATATACAATGTTCACTTATCCTTTTTTCATACTGCTTTTCTGTCTGGATGCCCTATCCATTGTTGAAAGTAGGGTATTGAAGTCTCCTGCTATTTTTATATTGCTGTCTATCTCTTCCCTTAGATCAATCAGTGTTTGTTTTATTTATTTAGGTGTTCTGATGTTGTACGCATATATATTTATAATTGTTATATCTTATTCTGAATTGTCCCTTTTATCATTAGGTAATGGACTTCTTCGTTTCTAGTAACAGTTTTTGACTTACAGTCTGTTTTCTCTGATTTAAGTATAGCCATCCCTGCTCTCTTTTGGAAACCATTTGCATGTAATATCTTTATCCATCCCTTCATTTTCAACCTATGCATGTTTTTGATTCTAAAGTGAGTCTCTTATAGACAGCCTATATTTGGATCCTATTATTAAAATCCATTCAGCCACTCTATGTCTTTTGACTGGAGAGTTTATTTACATTTAAAGTAGTTATTGATAGGTAAGGACCTACTATTGCTATTTTTTTGTTTTATAGTTCTTTTGTCCCAGTTCCCCTCTCTTTCTGTCTTCCTTAGTGGTTTGTTGATTTTATAAAGTGATATGCTCTGATTACTTTCTCTTTTCATTTTATGTATCTACTATAGGTATTTTCTTTGTTATCTCAAGGCTTACATAAAACATCTTATAATTATGACAGTTTATTTTAAGCTGATAACAACTTTAATCAAATGCAAAAGACTATAATTTTATCTCTCCCCCCACTTTATGTTATTGATGTCACACTTTACATCTTTTTATATTATATATCCATTAATACATTTTTGTATTTATAGTTATTTTTAATACTTCAGTCTTTTAACTTTTAGACTAGAACTAGAAGTGATTTACCCATTACCATTATGTTATTACAATATTCTGCATTTGTCTATATATTTATCTTTGCCAGTGAGTTTTATACTTTCCTATGCTTTTGTATTGCTGTTTAGTGTCCTTTCTTTCAACTTGAAGAACTCCCTTTAGCAATTTTTGTAATGCATGTCTAGTGGTAATGAACTCTCTGAGCGTTTGTTTGTTGGGTAAATTCTTAATTTTCCCTTCATTTCTGAAGGACAGTTTTGCCAGATAAAGCATTCTTAGCTGGCAGTTTTTTTTTTTCTTTCAGCGCTTTAAATATATTATTCCATTCCCTTCTGGCCTGCAAAGTTTCTGCTAATAGTCTTATGGAGACTCCTTTGTATGTGATGAGTTGCTTTTCTCTTGCTACCTTCAAAATTCTCTCTTTGTCTTTGATTTGACAATTTGATTATAATATGTCTTGGTGTAGACTTCTTAGGGTTCATCTTATTTGTGATCCTTTAAGCTTCATGAATCTGGATGTCCATTTCCTCCCCAGATTTTAAAGTTTTCAGCCATTATTTCTTTAAATGAGCTTTCTGCACCTTTCTCTCTCTTTTCTCCTTCTTGAATTGTCATAAAGCATATATTGGTTCACTTGATGGTGTCTCATAATTCCCTTAGGCTTTCCTCACTTTAAAATTCTTTTCTCTTTTTGCTTCTCTCACTAAACAATTTCAAAGACGTGTCTTCAAGTTTGCTGATTCTTCTGATTGATCAAGTCTACTGATGATCCACTCTAGTATTGTTTAGTTCAGTTATTGTGCTCTTCAGCTCAGTTCTGTGCCTTCTCCAAGCCTCACAAAGACTTGCTGGCTCCTAGAAGGTGCTTGTTTTCATAGCTACCCCAGGCATCCAAGCTATGCCAATTCTTTCAGTGCACTGTGTGAGGCAAGACAGAAGCTGGATCTTTGGTGAGTATACTAAGAGGCCAGAGATGTTGGTGCTTGGCTCCTTTCTCCCATCCCCCAGGAGGAGCTGTGATCTCTCTTGATGCTAAGTTGTGCTGGCTCAGGGAAGAGGCTGATACATGTAAACTGAAATTGCTTTTCATACCCATTTTAGTGCAGCTGATCTCAATTTTGTGCTCTTCTGGGTACTACAACTTCTTGATTGGATTCTGGACTTATAAAGGTTTCATTACTTAATATCATTGTTAAATCTTTGTTTCTGAGGAAATGAGGGATGGGTCTTTCTATATCACCATCTTGCTTTGATATCTTTAAAATACAGTTTCCATTCTTATAGAACTCACATTTAAGCATTAAAAAGAGATTTAGTCAATGTGATAAGGGAGTAAGACTAAAATTTCTTGTAGAAATGTGTATAAAGCATTGTTTAGTCTTTTTGTCAATTATTTCTTGTAACAAGATTGCTTCATAACAAACAGCCACAGAACTCAGTGGCATACATTTATTCTAGGTATTTATTGTTTATACTTTTGGGGTCGTCAGTTAGGTAGTTCTGCTGACTTTGGTTGGGCTGGCTATCATCTTATCTAGGTTCACATTGGAATGGCTGGGGCAACATAGCTCTGCTAAATGTGTCTTTTATTTTTCCAGCAGGGTAACCCAAGCATGTTCTCATGGTTATGGCAGAGATGGGAGAGCACAAGTGTAAGGCACTTTTTCAAGCCACTCTGATAATATCTCTTTGACCAAAGCTAATCCTATGGTTTAGCTCAGAACCAGAGAGCTTCCTCTCTGTTTTCCCAGTCTCAGTCCACTGGTCAGTCCTAAAGCCAATGCCACATGTTTCAGATTTTGTTTTTTACAGAACCCCACTCCTGGTACCAATTTATGTATCAGTTATCTTTTGCCACATAATTGCTGTATAATGAACTACATAAAACAATAAGTGTTTATTGCTTACACGTCTTGGTGGTTGACTAGGCAGCTCTGTTGATTTTGACTCGGTTTGCTCACTTGTATGAATATTGGCTGCCTGTTGCCTGATTTATTCTGGCCTTGGCTGGGATAACTGGAATGACTCAGCTTGGCTCCATGCATTTTTCATTCTCCTACTAGTTAGCCTGAGAATGTTCTCATGGTGATGGTAGAGGTTCAAGACAGCAAGCAGAAACACTCAAGCACTTTTTCCAGATCTGCTAATATCTCCTTCACCAAATCAAGTCACTTGATTGATCCCAGAATCAGAGTGATAGGGACTACAAATTTACATAACAAAATTCATTGATAAAGAACCATCATAGTATGGATACAGGGCCATTATTGCAATGTCTATCACAGGGATTATTGTGGGAATATCCTAACAGTATGTGATAGAGTTTGGCTGTGTTGTCCCCACAAAAACTCATGTGGAAATCTGATCCACAATGTGGCAGCATTGGGAGCTCTTTGAGTCATGGGGATAGATCCCTAATGAATGGATTAATGCTCTCTCTGGGGGGTGTGGGTAGTGAGTGAATTCTTGCTCTATTAGTTACCACAAGAGCTGGTTGTTTAAAAGACCCTGGCACCTCCCCCCTCTCTCTCTTGCTTCCTTTTGCCATGTGATCTGCTTGTTCCTGCTGGCTGCCTGCCACTTTCCACCATGAGTAGAAGCAGCCTGAGACCTGCACCACATGAAACTGTCTGAAAATTGTGAGCCAAATAAGCCTCTGTTATTTATAAATTACCCACTTTCAGGTATTCTGTTATAGCAGCACAAAAATGGACTAATACAATGTGCCTGTTTTCCTGCTTGAACAAAATATAATGCCTTTAATGACCTCCTTTTTTCTTTAAAAAAAAAAAAGATGATTCGTAAGGGGATCTTAACCCTTGACTTAGTGTTCTTAGCACCACACTCTCCCAAGTGAGCTAACTGGCCATCCCTATATAGGGATCTGAACCCATGGCCTTGGTGTTATCAGCACCACACTCTCCCAAGTTAGCCATGGGCCAGCCCTAATGACCTCCTTTTAATGTGTGTAAAATATATAAGAAATATACCAAAGTTCTCCTCTGCTCACTTGCAAAATAGGACAAGCTACTGCCATGCATTATTCTCCTTTTCTCTATTTTCTGTGAAATATTTTTTGTAGAAGTTTTAAAGTTGTGGGCTGATTATTAAGCTATTGTCTCTCAGCTCAAATCCCACCCTTTCATACTCAACTTTGTGATGCTGGGGCTAGGACTCTGCAAACTACATTTATCCTTTGTCAGGCAGGTTCTCTGTTGTATTTTCTTTTTCTTCCTTCCTTTCTCTCTCTCTCTCTCTCCTCTCTCCCCTTCTTTCTTTCTTTCTTTGTTTCTTACTTACTTACTTAGCTGGCTGGTACAGAAATCTGAACCCTAGACCTTGGTGTCATCAACACTGCATTGTAACCATGTGAACTAATTGGCCATATTTTTCTAATAAGGAACCCTAGAGGGTTATTGGAAAGTAGGAGGAAGATAGAAGGGATTTCCTCTCTCTCGTTTGCTCATAATTTCTGTCAGTATCACTCCAGTAACAGACCTTCATCCTGGCAACAGCAATCGGTTTCAGTTTACGAATTCTCTGGTCTCTTCCAGGACAAGCTCATTGTATCCCCTTGGAGGTGCCCACACCTTCTGGGCAGCCCCCACCTCAATGAGAGGTATGCATCCCAGTTTCTTGGGACACCTACTCCATGCTCTTAAGGTACAGCACTAGCCAAGTAGCACTCCCTATTCAGAGATCTGCATCCCAGCTCTGCATGGCTTTTTCTCTGAGCTCCTGAGACACCAGCAGCATACTGGCAACACCTTCTGCTCAGAGGTCTGAGGTACAGCTCTGCAGGGCCTTTTCTCGAAGCTTCTAGATTCTGATAATCTCAACCTCTTCCTTTTGTTCCCTGATTCTTAGGCGCGGTAGCTGCTTCCTGATATCTCTGTATTATCTCAAGGTTGCCTTTCTACTTTTTCAAGTTTTAATCTCCTATTTAACTAATTCCCTGCGTTAAATTCTCTGTTGAAATACCTAGTGTGGTTTCAGTTTTCCTGACTGGACCCTGACTCAATCTTTAGGCATAGCTGGGTATTAAATGTGGGTTTACTGGGCTCTAACATTTGTGCTCTTTCCTCCATATTGAACAGTCTTCTTAGGTGCTGGCAGCAGCAGTGAAAGTGAAGAGAAGGCTTTGAGGGACTAGATAGAGAATATTAGGACAGAGATTTTTTTTAAATTTTAATTTTGAAGTCATATCTGCATGCTTTGGGCAGTCATGGAAGAGAACAGTGTCTGATCTGGAAAGGAGTAGCTTCCTTAGAATTGCGGATACTCTGACCCTCTGAGTCCCTAATATTTTCCCTAGGGTTATGATATTTCATTGAATTAAATCCATAAACATTTATTGGGCTTCTTTTGGATGCTTGAAGGTTTTTGTCTGGTGGAGAAGGAGAGTGGTGGAGCAGTAGGGTGTTAGTAGTGAGTATATCCTTAGACAAAGAATACCTTGAAGATGAGAGCTGTTTCTTTTCTGAGGCTAGAGAACATGCTTCCTCCATCATTCTGGTGGTTCTTGAAAGACAGCAACCACAACTACTCCATCAGCTTTGGTCAGAAGCACTGCCCTCCTTGTGCCTCTGTCCTTGCACACCAGGAGACTCAAGTCTGGGCAGGATGACTTCTATGGTGTGGCACTCTCCTGTGCTCAGAGACATTGTAAACATGCTTGCTTATTCTTCTCTTTTGTTCTCTACTCCACGTCTTCATAAGAAAGACCAAGAAACATGTTTTCCCCCACACATAACATCTGCTAAACTCATTATATGTTGCTACTTTGAAATAGAACGGATGGGAAGCTTGGGACATAACCTGGGAAGATGAGGTATTAAATTAAAGCTGTAATTAGGAACTTGCCTGGGGAAGAGGAGAGCAGGCTAGCCCTGATCCCACTATCATTACCCAGGGACTTTCGCCCTCTTCCTGTGCTATCTGTTTTTCACTGACCTTTTTCTGGAGGGTGGGAGACTCTACTGGCTACCTCTTGCTATGTGCTGTGAAACAGTTGTCCTCCGTACTAAAGTGTTCAAGTTTTAAGCTTGAAACTCAAAAGGAAAGGAAACCTTCAATTTGAATATGTGGTATAAGGAATAGCCACCTGCAAATAATTTCACTCCTCGATATTTCTCTCACAAATCTCAGTAGCCACATTTTGACACTTTGGCAATTTTTTTTCTAAGTGTCTTCCTATTGTTGCTTAAAATGATTGCTTTTCCAATTTTGTGTTCCTTTCTTTCCTCATCATTGTCACCTAATAGCCTTGAGTTGCTTTTTACCCATTTTCATAGAGGACATTGCTTCAGTCTGTCTTTCCTTCCCAACTCTTTCCATTCTCCAGAACTACAGTACAGTTTATTCATATCAATGATCTATTCAACATTTTTGTTTAATGCTTATTTGCATCCTTCAACACTAGTGACATATTCTCTATGTAGTCCAGGCCACAAATGTTGTAATCATACACTCGATCACCACACAGAAGTACACTACCTCTGAAGTCCTGTATTTTAGTATCCTTTCCAGCCCTCTTATTCCTTTCCCCCACTACCTCCACTTTTATATCTCCTGATGACCTCTAGGCCTTTAACCTTTGATTGTTCAGAACCCTCCTGTTTTCACTGCTCTTCTTATACTTGGCTGTCAGGCAGCACAGTGACCCTCTCAAGTACTCCTGTTTCTCTGCTGTACACCTGTGACAATTGGATGAAAGCAGTGCCCGGACTGCTAAGGGTCTCTGCAGAAACAGCACAACTGTGAAGTTCTGCACCCCTCTTCACTCCTTCCTTTCTGTATCAGAAGAGCAGAAGAGGAGGGTCCCTTCTCTCAAGCGTCAGCTTTCCTGCTTCACTCTTGTTCCCATATGGTATGTACTTCATTTAACAGATCATCCCTTGGCTCTCCTCTTAACTGGCTCCTCCTCTCCCTATTAACAGGTAATATTATTTGCTTCCATTTTGCAGGTGAGGAAACTAAGGTTCAGAAGAATTCCAAGGTTGTCCCACAGTCTCACAACCTGTAAGTGGCTGAGTCAAGAATCGAGCTCAGCTCTCTCTCTCTCTCCAAGCTCCACATTCTCCTCAGCAAAGTTTACCCATATCCACTTCTCTATCTTCCCCTCCATCTACTGCTCTCTATTTGCTCCCATAAACTTCTCTCCATCCTGATCCACTCAGAATCATTGCGGCTTTATTTCAGTTCCCACCATTCTACTGCTATGAAATTTGTTGACTTATACCTATGTGTTCTCTAAACTTTCAATCCCATAGAAGCAAGGACCATATCATACTCATCATTGCATCTCCAGGGCCTGAAGAAAGGAACTGCCCCCACTAAAGCAGCCATCAGCATCTGCACATTACTGAGTCAAAGGATCCTTCAGTCCTTGTTTCCTCGAACCATCGGAGGGTTTAACATTGCTGACCACTTCAACATCCTTCACACAGACTCCTCCCCTGAAACCACTCTCTCCTTGTTTTCCCTCTGCCTCTCTGACAACTCCCCCCAGCCCTCTCCCCCGCAAATTTAGCCTTCTGTTTTGTCTTACAAAGATCTGCCTCTCTTCACTCCTGCTGTCACTAGTCAGGTTCAGGCCACCCTTGTCTCTCCTCTATATTAATGTAACAGTCTCCTAATGGGTCTCTTGGATCCCATGCCTGTCTCCTGTAATCCACACTCTTCTATGACTGCAGAGTGATCATTCCAAAATGCAAATACGATCTTGCCACTTTCTTGCTTTGGATTCTTGAATGGTTACATATGGGGGAATGAAAACTCAAACTCCTTATCATGACAGATAATACCTTTTTATCTGGCCTCTGCTTACCCATCCAACTTCGTTCCCCTCCCTACCCCATACTCTCCGCGTCAGGGCAACATGGAATTCCTGGTGAGTTTTCGAGCCTGCTGTGTTTATCCATGCCTCCATGCCTTTGTCCGTGCTGTTCCTTTTGCCTAGAAGAGGTTTTCTTCTCTCCATATCCTTCTTTCCCAGAAAATACCTTATAATCCTTCAAGTTCAACTCAAATTCACCTTCTCTGTGAGATGTTCCTACTTTAATTATTATTATTATTTATTTATTTATTGGCAGCTGGCAGGTCTGGGGATTCGAACCCTTGACCTTGGGGTTGTAACACTGCGCTCTAACCAACTGAGCTAACCACCCCACCAATGTTCCTACTTTTAGTGATTGTTGCCTCCTGTATATTCCCAGAGACTTTTGTACATGGAGTTAGTATTGAACATAACTTCTCTTTACAGCTTGCCAGATCAGGACCTCCTTAGGAAAGAGACTGACATTTTATTCTTCCCTTGCAATCATAGTGTTAGCATGATGTATAAATAATAAACATTTGACAAATGAATAAATGAATGAACAAATGAAACTCATATGCAGAAGAAAGGGGAGAAAACTTAAAAGCCATAGACAGAAGGTTGCTTTGCAGCTGGTTACTGTTAATTCTGGATGAGTGATTATTTTTCAGAAAATGGATATAAGACTCTCAAAGACGAATGCAGTTAGCAAAAATATAGCAGGGATGATGCACTCACCTAATTATCCTCTTCTTACTGTATAGGGAGAGTGACTTTAGGACACAGAAGTCTCAGAGAATCAGCCAGGAAGCTCCCTATGTGAGGTCAGAGCCTGGCACTTCTTGGTGGGGACCTGTACCTGTGTCCTTTGGAAGAGAGTTGACAGTTGCTGCCTGATCTCCTTGGTTCTGGCCCCATAGATGATGGGGTCAACTAGACATGGGAGCAGCAGGTAGAAGGCGCTGAGCAGGTTGTGCACATCCTGGGATGCAGTGCGGGCCACACGGTAGACGATGGATGAGGACATGGTGGAGAAGTAGACGGTGAAGATGACCAGCAGGTGGGAACCGCAGGTGTTCAGAGCCTTGGAACGTGCACCACCTGATGAAATCCTGAAGGCGGCGTGGATGATGCGGGAATAGGAGGCTCCCAGTAGGAGCATGTCCAGGACTCTGTTGAAGATGCGGACAGTGAGCCCCACATTCTTGTTCAGGGAGATGTCCCCACAGGAGAGCTTCATCAGGGCCATGTGCTCACAGGCAAAGTGGTGGATCACATCTGAGCGGCAGAAATGAACCCGGGAGGCCAGCCCCACCACTGGAGAAACAATGCATGTGCTCCTGGCAGCTGCCACCCCCACCAGGCCAGCCAGCAACTGGACTGTCACTATCTCTGGGTAGTGGAGAGGGTAGCAGATGGCAACATAGCGGTCCAGAGCCATGACCAGGAGGATGTTGCAGTCAAAGACAATGAGAAAGTACATGCAGAACATCTGGACCAGGCAGCCAGCCAGGGAGATGCGGATGAAGCGTGTGGAGAGGCTGAGGAGCATGGTGGGCACCACAGTGGTGGCGGCACAGATGTTGATGGCCAGGAGCAGGGTGATGAGCAGGTACATGGGCTGGTGTAGGCTCCGCTGGGCCACCACCGTGTGGATGACCAGGGCATTGGTGGAGACAATCACCAGGTAAAGGCTGAGGAAGGGCAGCAGCAGGAGGGCACGGTACTCTTGCAGCCCTGGGAAGCCCACCAGGAGGAAGCTGGTGTAGGACGTATTGGAGCTGCCATTGCTCCCCCCTGACATCTTCCCTGGGGAGCAGATGGCTCTGGGAAAAGAAGAGGGTCAGGAGGCCTGGTTTCTGTACCGTGGCCCTTACCAGGACCTGTCCCAGCCTCACCAGGCTAGATTGGGGGCTTTGGTTTTCATGAACTACAATATTTCCATAGAGAAAATGAAGAATTATGTGTTTTCATTTAGTGAGACGCATCAAGTAATAACTACCTTCCATAGTCCCAACATGTCTTTTTTTTTTTTTACTCCTTTCTTTTTCTATAAAAATCTTTCATTCATTTTTTCACTAACAAACCCTTGTTGAGGACCTATTTCGTGCTAGGCTCTATGCTAGGGGCTTGGAATACACAATGAAAAATTGATTGTCTCTGTCTTGAATGAACTCACATTATACTGAGCAAGACTGAAGTGACAAGTAAATAATAAAATGCAATGAGTAACAGGATATTAAAATGGGACCCTTTTTGCTCCAGTTTCGATTGATGTGCCCAAAGCCCAAGAACAAAGCACTAGACGTACTCCTTTGTTCATTCCAAACTGAGATGCTCGGGGGCTGGCCCGTGGCTCACTTGGGAGAGCGTGGTGCTGACAACACCAAGTCATGGGTTAAAATCCCCTTACCGGTCATCTTTTAAAGAAAAAACAAAACTAAACTAAACAAAAAAACAATCTGAGGTGCTGGTGTAGACTTCCTACATGGGATTGACAGAAGGGGTGGCTGAAAATTGTTGCTGCAATCCTTAGTCCAACACCCATCTGGAGAGTATAAAAGGTTTGAGGTTGGAAAGTCTGAGAGAAAGACAGCCTTTGGAGAGAACTGGCATTTTCCTTTCCTGCCTCCCATAGGGGTGGTGGCAGGTAGATGTTTGCAGAAAATGGAGCTTACTTCTCATCTTGAACTAGTAAAAGGTGCTTTAAAAAGATACAGCAGTAAATCTAAATTGTGTCTCCATAAGTATGTTATGATCTACATTTTTAGTAACTGTATAAAAAATAGAGATGAATAGAATCATTTGTTCTTAGTGAATCTATTTGTGGTTATCTAGAGATTGCCTCTTTCTCTTGTTGGCATTAGATACGATTTAATGATCTATTCTAGTCATTTGACAGGGATGGACTTTGAGTTGCAGTTATCCACCTTCCTCTCACTTTTATGAATTGGTATTCTTTCCAATTTCTACTCTTTCCCTATGATTTCTCAAAGAATATTGGGAAGAAACCATGAAAACATTTGGTAGTTCTTTCAATAACTCGGAGCTGAACTTATGTTAACATAGTCAGATGTTCTCTTATGATCTCTATCCCATCTTGGGTTTTATTTCCTTCTCAGCTAGGTTTGCTCTGCCTTTCATGGTTTCAGAGTGTTTCATATACAGTAATATAAAAGGTAGAACAGAAGTGAGAGATGAGCAGTTTTTCATCTGACCAAGCCCCACAGAACTCTGTTTCTTTGGTCCTTTCTTTCTGATCTTCTCCCCACCCCCACCCCCACCCCAACTTCTCCTCCTTTTTGGGAACAATCATCTGAAAACTCCATTCTCCCCAGTGCTGGCTGCAAAATTGTTGTTTATTCAGTAATATGGACCTGCAACCCTTGGGGCCATTCTAGGCTGACCTCAAAGTATGAGAGAAGAGGAACATATGAAGTGGGCACCCTGGAACTGAGGCCAAGGAAGGTGGCCATAGTCCAGGGCAGAGGTTCTCACAGTGGAGTCTGGGGAGTAGCAAGGAAGGCAGGAACTGCTCAGATCTCAAGTTGTTTAGTGGTAGAGAACCACAGGGGCAGGGACAGGGGAAGTTCATTGTCCCTGTTCTTCCTTGGCCTCCGGGGCTGTGATCTTAGCATCAGAGAACCTAGAGACCCACAAAGCCTGAGAACCTTTGGACATCCAAGTAGGGCTGCCCCTTAGGGGGATTGAATCCAGCCCTCCAGCAGGAGTGCGATTCCTTGTAAGGTTCCCTGATCAGTGGATACCCAGCATCTGGTTCTCTCCCTCTAGTTTTGGGAAGAGCAAAGATTTTTCAGCACATCCTTTTGGGAGGCAGCCCATATTATCAGAGGGTCTTTGTGTGGGACAGAGCCCACTTTTAGGGAGTATCCTGTTGAGCTGGATGAGGTTTCCTGTCAACTCACCTCACAGGGGACAGCACGGGGTGGGGCTCATACTGAGAAGGAAAAGAAGGGTTGGATGGGTGGGAGGCCAGACTGAAAAGGCAGGACCCGAAGCTTAAGCATGCAGGCAGCTCCCAGGGACATGGGGTAGTGGAGTAAAACAGACTTCATTGTGAATCTTGGTCCTGCCACTCACTACATGTGACTCTGGGCAAAAGATTTATACAATCTTCATCTGTAAAAGGGCAGTTACAATACTGGCCTTGCAGGATGACGGGGAGATTAAATTGCTGAAAACTGTAAAGCTGATGAGCAGTGTAGGTGCCTAACCAATGTGAGGAGCCTTCTTCCTCTGTGCCTCCTTTTGGAAGGGGAAGGAAGTGGGCCCAGGGCATGGTTCCAAACCCTGGACATGGGAAGAGAGTTTGGGGACATAAAAAAGGCTGCTTCTTTGGCCAATGGGCTTGTGGACACACACAGGGATCTGTCTTTATTTTACTCCTGAGTCTGTAGCCTAAGATCTTGTACAATCTCAGTTTCCATCTGTCTGGAAAAGGGAAGGTTTAGCCTTAGATCTGTTCCTCACTCAAAGTGGGGTCCTTCAGGGCATTTGCAGCGTTGCCCCGATGCTAATAGACACCCTGTCCTGATAGAACCCTGAGTCCTCAGGCACATGGGCTTGCTGGGTGAATGTGGCTGCATCAAGGCTCAGAAGAGAAGGTTGTGAAGAGGGTGGTGGTAATGAGAGAGGCACAGGCTTATTTGAGACCTACTTCTGACTGCTTAATGGGCACCTATAGGAGAGGACCAGGTTTTGCTTATCTCCACAGAAGAGGAAAAGGAATAAGTGGGACAGAGTCTGCTATGCTATTGGCTCTGAGTTAGACTCAGAAGATATCTCAGGAGACATTTCCAACTTCAAAAGCCTTTAAACCTCAGGTTAGAGGCTGCGAAGATGGATACTCAGGAGGGAGCCCTTCTTTTTCTCTGGACTGGGGAAGGGGGAGTGCTTGACCAGAGGAACAGGGATGACTAGGATGGCCTTTGCCCTCATTCTCTGGGCTGAATTTCAACCCTACTGTCTCCCAGGTGAGAGCCTCCCCCCAGCTCCCTGCCTGCCAAGCACAAAGTCTCTTGCTTACCAGGACTTACACAGGCAGGAGAAATAAAGACAGGCCAGGCAAAGCCTGGGTTCCCTGAATGTAGTTAAATTCATTCCATTCCTCCCTGGGGGAATGCCAAGACCTTCCAGTCGCCGCTCCCTAGCTCTGACTTAGCCAATTAGCAGGTCCCCCAGGATGAGAGCACGTCCCACAGGGCCATGAGGGCTGGGGGAACAGTGTGAGCAGAGAGCAGCGTCTTGATTCAGACATACTAGGGAACAATTAGGGGGCTTGTCTGGGGGGAGTCGAGGGTCCCTACAGAGAGTAGTTCTCCAGGATCCTCCTTTGACCCTCTGCACCTGTTCTTTCTAGGTGATCTCGTCCATCTGATGATTCAAACACCTATCAACCCTCATGACCCCCTTATTTTTATACCCAAGTCTCTCTCTTGTACCTCAGACCCATTAACTGCTTATTGGAAATCTCCACCTAAATGTTCCACGGGGAAGTCAGGAGTATCAAGCACTGCACTGAAGTCACGCCTGCCTTCATTCCAAAATGTTGTCATCTCTCTGTGTTCCCTATGTTAGAAATACTATTGCCGCTCTCAAGTTTTCCAGAATTAGGAGGGAGGGGAGGAGAGAGGGAAGTGGGAGGGGAAGAGAGAGAGAGAGAGAGAGAGAGAAAGAGAGAGAGAGAGAGAGAGAACAGAGTCAGGGCTGGGAAAGGCATCCAAGGTTGCTCTCTCTTCATGTCTAACCCTTCATCAAGCCCCGCCAAACCTTTGTTTGGTCTTTGCAATGTCCCTCATCTCTATTTCCTCCTCTACTAACTATCCTGTTCTCAGTAGCGTCACTTCTAGACTGCTTATTGTGACTGTCTACTAGCTTGTGTCTTTTCTCTGTCTCACACTCAGCAGGTAAGAGTGCACCTATTGAACTTTACTTTTCTTAGTCTTTGCTAACTTGGTAGATGAAAAATGGTATTTCCTCGATTATATGTGTTGGCTATCATTTTCTTATATTTGTACAGTAGCTCCTTTTTTGTGAATAAACTATTTATTGTGATTTATTAACAGAATCTCAGTGTTTTGCTTGCTTAACTTCCCTCCTTGGATTCTCACTGCTTCCATGCTAAGATCCAAACTCTCCAGCAGGAAGGAGGGTCCCACTCTGCTCAGTGTCTGCTCTCCAGCACTGTTTATTGTCACTGTCCCTGCCATAATGCTAATGCCTACCATGTCGTGTTTTGAGAATCTGAAACATACCAGGCACATTGCCAGATACTACTTGTGTACAATAAACTTGTATTTAATTTTCACAACAACCTAAGAGGGTATGTATAAAGTTTCCTCATTTGGCAACTGAGGAAACCGAGGTAGTCAAATCCGTATTGAAGTACTTACAATTTTCTGTATAAGCCTTATTGTCTTCTATCCCAAGACGTCTCACAGGATGCTGCAAATTAAACCCGAAGTTTTTATTTTTCTAAAATTAAAAAAAAAATTGGGACATAATTGATTGTACATATCTGTGGGGTACAGTACTGAATATCAACACCAGTGTGCAATATGTGATGTTCAAAGCAGGATAATTAAAATATTCATCATTACACAATGTAATCAATTTTCATGGCCCTTTACCAACTCCTCCCTTTCCTCCCTCCCTTCCCCCACTCCATCCCTGGCAACCTCATTTCTGTTCTCTAAATCTGAAGCTTTTGGCTGGGAGGGAGGCAAGGGGTGAGTATAGAGAGAGACCTAGAGAGCCCAAGGGGTCTACACTGGATAAACTATAAGCCAAGTGCAGTTCTTGAGCCAGGCACAAGGGACAAAGCCCAGTGCTCAGCAGCCATGCCAGCAGCAGGAGAGGGAAGACTGAGGACCAGGAGTGTGATGCATGGCACTAAGTATAGGGAGATGAGACCAACTTGATTTCTTGGCTGGGGTCATGAGATGTGTAGGGAGCCCCACAATGTCCAAAGGGCGGAAGCAGCTCAGGCATGACCCAGGTATGATTTCTAGGTGGGTGTCTCATCTGAGGGTATTGGAGCCTGGAGAAAATTGCCATGCTGGGAGACCTGTTCACATGTGGGGGCTTTGAGTGAACATAGCATTTTATCAGGGCAGGAGGAGAAAGGTAGGGTGTCTGCACCAGACATGCTGATTTCAGAGTGTGATTTGGGTCTTGGAGGGGAAGGTAGAGTGGTCAGGTGTCTTGGGTCTTGGGTTAAAAGCAGATAGTATTTTGGGATATATTTCTTTTTCTTTTCCTTTTTGTCTTTTTTACTGACCGGTAACGGGATCGCAACCCTCGGTGTCGCGCCTGTACCAGGGACCGGCAATGGGATTGCAACCCTCGGTGTTGTGCCCGCACTGCGCTCAGCCAGTGAGCGGGAACCAGTCTCCACATGGGATCTGAACCCTCAGCGGGAGCGCCACCGCGCTCCCAAGCGGCGCACTCTCCAGTGCGCCACTGGGCCGGCCCAAGGGATATATTTCTTTTTTAAAAAAATTTATTTTTGTCATTGTATGTGTTTATGGGGTACAGAATTGCTTTGGCTATTTGACTTCTAGTTTCACACCATTGTGGAGAGAAACAATACCTGATGTAATTTTGATCTTCTTAAATTTGTTAAGGTTTGTTTTGTGACCTACCATAAGGTCTATTCTGGAGAATGTTCCATGTGCACAGAAGAAGAATATGTATTCTGCTGCTATGGGATGGAAAATTCTATATATATCTGTTAAGTTCATTTTGTCTAAAGTTCTGTTCAAGTCCAGTATTTCCTTATCAATTTTCTGTCTGGTTGATCTGTTCTTTGTTGGAAGTGGAGTATTAAAGTCCCCTGCTGTTATTGTATATCAGTCTGTTTCTGTTGCTTATAATAAAAATACCTGAAACTTGGTAATTTATAAAGAAATAGAATTTATTTCTTACAATTTCAGAGACTGGGTAGTCCAAAGTCCAGGAAACATGTCTGGTGGGGGCCTTGTTTTTGGTGGTGAAACTCTACAGTAACATAGAATATCACACAGTGAATGGCTGAACAAGAGAGCCAATTTCCTCCCTTACTCTCTCCTCTTAAAGCCATCAGAAACACACCCATTAAACTATCGATGGATTAATCCATTCCTGAGGGTACCGTCCTCACAATCTAATCCCCTCTTAAAGGCTCCACCTTTCAATTACATAATAGAATTTCCCGCCCTCTTAACATTGTTACAATGAAGATTAAGTTTCCAATACATGAACCTTTGGGGGACACATTTAACCCATAGGATACTGTATTGCTTTCTATTTCTCCCTGTCCATTAATATTTGCTTTATATATTTAAGTACTCCTATGTTGGGTGCACATATATTTATAATTACTATGTCCTCTTGATGAATTGAACCCTTTATCATTAAATAATGACCTTATTTGTCTCTTGTGATAGTTTTTGACTTGAAGGCTTTTTAAAAAATCTGGTATAAATATAGCCACTCCTGTTCTCTTTTGGTTACTATTTGCAAGTAATATCTTCTCCCATCTCTTTGCTTTCAGCATATGTGTGTCCTTAAGATTGAAATGAGTTTCTTATAGGCAGCATATAGCTGGACCTTGTTTTATAATCCACTCAGTCCCTCTATGTCTTTTGAAGGTAGAATTTAATCCCTTTACATTCAAAGTAATTATTGATAGGTAAGGACTTACTACTGCCATTTTGTTAATTGTTTTCTACCATTTGAGTATTTAATATTGAGCAATCATTTGGTTCCCCACTGTCAAATGCACCTGGGGCTCTGTTATGGAAATAATTATAGGCACCAATAAACTCAGGGGAGCTCCAGAGCTTCTGCCTACAGTGACTTTACCTTCACCACCTCATCCCCAAAACCTTCCAGATGATTGGAATCTTCTGGGGCTACTGCCCTACCCCAGTATGACTCAGGCAATGGAATGGTCTCTCCCTCTAAGACCTGACAGGGCACCCATTTCAGTCCAGGTGTTCCCCTTTACAGGGCAGGGCAATTTCCATTAAGACAATACCCAGCTAGGGATGTTAATACAAGATAAAAAAAAGAAGGAGGAAAATCTAACAGTCAGATGATAGAGCAAGATGAAAAAGTTTAATGAAAAATGAGGAATCCCAGGGGCTCCCCTGATTTTATTGGAGCCTGTAGTTATTTCCCTACTGGAGCCCCAGGTGCAATCAACAGTGGGGATCAAAATAATTCCTCAATATTAAATACCCAAATGACTAAAAGAACACAATGAATGATCCCCATGGCTGGAATCACAGGAAAGATACGACAAAAATCTTTTCTCCAACCTCTAGACTGTCAACTAGAGGATATGAAACTGAGGCACAGCTTCCTCTACATGCCAGAATGTCCAATCCTTCTGTTGGGCTGAGATTTTTTTTGTAAATTAAATGCCCGAGTAACATTTTCTCCGGAAAAACAGCAACTTCATGTCCAGGTACCCCCAGAGCAAGCCCTATGGTTGCAGATGCTACTCACCAACTCAGAAGAACAAAAGGAAGAGCTTATACCACCAGAGATCTACGAAAGAGTGAGTAAGCTTGTTTGGGCAGATGGGATACCTGGTCATGCCAAAAATGTGGAACCAGTAACCATTAAATTAAAGAAGGGGGCACATGTTCCACATAAGAGACAATACTCCCTAAAAGGGAGGCCTTAAAAGACATCCAACCAATTTTACTAACCTCTGACAACAAGGACATAAAACATCGAGCAGAAATCTTGGCACTGCTAAAAGTGGTTCTGCTGCCAGTTAAGGTTGTCCAGGCCATCAGAGAGGTGATTCCCGAATAACTAAGGAAAACCAAACAGCCAACAGAACAGCAAAATAGGGGCTTTGATACCTCATGTGGACTTATCTGACTTTAAGCCCCGTTACACAGATCAAGATGAGGAACACACTCAAGAATGGTGCTTTGCAAGGACATACAAGCTCCTTATGGAAAATGAATGCCCATGGAATAACATTACTCCCTGAAGGCCTAGTATACCCAGTTATGAAACACCTGCATTTAGAAACTCATTATGGCCATGATGCTTTGTCAGACTTAGTCAGGCCTTACTTAACAAGACCCCATCTTCAGAAGACTATACAAAGAATTACTCGAGGATGCCAACTATGTGCTAGAAATAATCCTAAGACTGAAAAGTTCCCACCTAGGAAGAGAGTACAGTACAAAGGGATATGCCCCTTTGAGGACTGGCAAATAGACTTTGCTCAAATGCACAAAACAGTGGGGAACTTTAAATTTCTGTTGGTGTTTATGGATACTTTCTCTGGATAGGTATAAGCCTACCCCACCTAAAAACTAAAAAGGCCACAGATGTAGCCAGGATTCTGCTAAAAGAAATAGTTCCCTGATTTGACTTACACAGCACAACACAAAGTGACAATGGACCTGTATTTATTTCAACAATAACACAGGAGGTGAGTGAAGCTCTACAAGTTAAGTGGAAACTACATTTGTCACAGAGACCTCAGTCCACAGGAAAAACCAGAAAGATGAATCATACTTTAAAAGGACTCTAGCCAAAATTTGCCAGGAAACTCTTCTGAAATGAGATAAAACATTACCCATTGCCTTCCTTCATATAAGGGTGGCATGTAGAAGTGGACTTAAATTGAGTCCTTTTAAAATTGTTTATGGGAGACCCTTCTAAGCCTCCATGTTAGGGATTCCTTCTCTAGATATAAAACATGACTGTCAAACTCTTAACTATTCTACATCAGTTTCCCTTTGCCAGGTAAGCTTTTCCAGCAGACAAACCTCTACACCCATTCAATCCAAGGGACAGAATAATGCTAAAGATGTGCTTGCCAATGTTAGGCCTTGTATTCATCATGGTAAAAAAGGCACCACTGAAAGAAGAACCTCAGCCTAAGCCTGAACTGTTACAGGACCTCCTTCCTTGTGCCTGCCCTGCTCCCTGCCATCAGCTCCCCAGACCCTGCTGCCCTCCTTGGCTGACCCCCAGGGCTGAAACTCACCCCATCACCATTGACCAGGAGCACAGAGAACCCGTGAGGCTCCCTAAGTGCAGTTAAATGCTTCCCCACTCTTCCCCACAAAGAGCCCAAGCTCCAGCTCAGCCAGTGGGCACTGAGCCGCTGCCCATCCCTTGGTCTGCTGGGAATGCCACAGGACCAGCCTGGAGCCCAGTCTCCTGACATCCAGACCAGGCCCTTCCTACTGGTCTGTGCTGCCCAGAAGTCCTGCTCTAGAGATAAAGACTCAACACACACAGGGGGAATTCAGACCTCATACTCCAAACCCAGCCTGCAGCTCACCCCAGGAGTGGCTCTGTCCAAAGCAGGGTCAGGGAGTGGACTGCAGAATGCTGTTCAGTCCAGTAGGCAGGTTCTAAATGTCAGTAATGAGGAGCCAGGAGTTCAATGGAAGTTGCACTTCCAAGTGGGGATTTTTGAAGGATCATTGGTAGTTCTGTGATGTTTATGGGAGGAAGGGGGAGCTGGAAGTGGGAGAATGAGGCTATGGGAGGACCACTTGAAGTGTGGATATTATCAGCCCATTTTAGACATGGGGCAACTAGGGTTAGAGATTTTAGGACACTTTTCTTGGGTCACGCAGCAGATCTGCGGCAATGCTGAGATAGGTCATCTGACTCAAGTCTGGCTGTCTACATTCTCACCCCTGATGGGGTCAGGGAAGGTTTTGTGGAGGAGGGTCATTTAAGGCAGGCCTGGAAGACTTGGAAGCAGCCACACAGGTAGAGAGATGGAGGCTCCATCTGAGGGGCAGGGACACTGATGCCAGTGGCCATGGGGCTCTGAGGTTGACCCTGAAGCCTTGGATGTGTGGGGAAGGCAGGAGCCAAACAAGATTGTGTGGTTTGTAGCCCAGGAGGCCCTCCCAAGGGCATCTGGCTTGAGTTTGCTTCAGCCTTGCAGGGTTAAGATAGCAGCAGGGTGATCAGAATTGTCCAGCAGGGTCAGGGCCAGAGGGCCTCAGAGGCTGCGGGAGCCCTCCAAACCCTGCTCACCCCTGGGCCCAGGTGTGAGGTTTGCCAAGAAGAGAAACTTCCTCAAATGGGGCAGAGCCAAGTGAATGTGACCTTATGAAATCCCTCTGTGGGCTCTACTGTCCCCTACTCCCCTACTCCCAGTAACGCATACTCTTACCTCAGAAATCATCCCTTGTTTTGGTTTGCCCACCAGTCTCCAGTCTGATAATGGCCCGGCATTAATTTCCCAGATTAAACAACTCACAGCATAGACATTACATATCAAATGGGACTTACATACATCATATCGGCCTCAGTCATAAGACAAAGTAGAAAAAGCCAATCACCTCATAAAAACACACCTCACCAAGCTGTCCATGTAACTTCACCTCCCTTGGACCCTACTTCTCTCTTCAGCACTCACTCGCCTGCATGCTGCCCCCCACAAGCCCACAGGCCTCAGTCCTTTTGAACTTATATATGGAAGACCATTCACTCACACCTCTCCCTTCCAGCTCATCGCCTTTAGGCCAGTATCTCCCTACTCTTTTGCTTATTAGGGATCTTCTTCAGGAACAGGCCAACCTTCTATTACCTCATCCTTTCCCCACCATGCCCTCAGAATTTGAACTGAGCCCAGGACAGCAAGTGTATATTAAAACCCCAAATCCAAAAACCACTCTCACCATGCTGGGAAGGGCCTTATACAGTACTTCTCACCACCCCACGGCAGAAAAAGTACTAGGAAAGGCCACTTGATATTACTTATCCTTGGTAAAACTAGCACCTGAGACTTTACCCAAAGGATCTGTTAACACCAAGTCAGAGAGGTCCCTCTGCTTAACCCTAAACCCAACACATCCTTACACTTTGTCCAATTTAGGACCCTGAGCAGCTCTGGGACTGGGCCCTCTTGCAGGGTGGGGCCTGGGCATGGTGGCAGATGCCCTTCACCTCCTGGCCCTGGGCACTGACCCTGCTACTTCCCCAGGACCATGGTGGCTCTCACCAGACACACCACTTGGTCAGCTCACCCTGTGGCTAGCTCACCTCTGAGAATTGTTTGCTTGCTCTTCTTAAGCCTCTGTGTCAGTTTCCTAGGGCTGCCATAATAAATTGCCACAAACTGGGTGCTCAAAACAGTGGAATTTATTCTCCTAAGTTCTGGTGGCTAGAAATCCAAAATTAAGGTGTCTGCAGGACCACGCTCCCTCCAAAGGCTCTAGGGGAGAGTCTGCTCTTTGCCTCTTCCAGCTTCTGGTGGCTCCAGGCATTTCTAGGCTTGTGCTGCATAACTCCAGTCTCTGCCTGCGTCTTCACATGGCCTTCTCTTCTGTCTCTTATTATAAAGACATTTGTTAGTGGATTTAGGGTTCATCTGGGTAATCCAGGATAATCTCATCTGAAGATTCTTAATTTAATTACATCTGCAAAAAATAAGACATGATAACTAAGGTCACATTCACAGGTTCCAGGGGTTAGGGACTAGACGTATCTTTGAGGGGCCACCCTTCAGCCCACTACAGACTCCTTATGTGAAGTGAGCGAGGGAGGGACAGTGAGGGTGGACTGGGCTGGGAGGCTTGGGTCAGACGGCTGTAGTGGGGGGTGAGTGTGTGTGGCTGTCACCATGGAGGAAGCAGGTGCTGCTCTCAGGAAGCCGTCTGGTCTGGTTGAGTCCCTGTCCCCAGGGGTTCAGCTCAGCAGGGTGGGACTCAGTCCTGCCTGTGGGGAGGGGAGCTATAAGCCTTGTTGTAGGAAAGGGAGACCAGCCGAGGGTGCAGAGTGAACATCCAGGCTGAAGAGATGCCACTCGGGGGTCCTTTTCACACCATGACCTCCCAGCTGTGCCTCTTAAGTCTGGGGCTATGGAGGGCAGGGATGGGCCTCCCGCTCAGACTGGGAGACCCTCCTGCAGGAGTGCTGTGGATTGATTGAATTGTGTCCCCCAAATTCATGTATTGGAAGGTTAATTCCTACTGTCACTGTTGAGGGTGGGAAATCCTATTATAGTAATTGGAAGGTGGAGCCTTGAAGAGATGATTAGATGGCAGGACCATGGCATAGTGAATGGACTGATAATGGTGGTCAGGGGCATGGTTCTCTGAGGGCTATAAAAAGAGAGTGAATGATGAGGTTAGTCTTTCTTGCTCTCTCTGCTCTGCCATTTTGCAATATGATACCCTGCCATCGCTGAAGTCACCACCAAAGAAAGCCTCTACCAGATGTGTTCCCTGGACCTTGGGCTTCCAGCATGTTAAACTGTAAGCAAGAGATTTCACTTTCTTTCTTTCTTTTTTTTTTTTTTTTTGTCTTTTTTGTCTTTTTTCGTGACCGGCAACGGATCGCAACCCTCAGTGTCGCGCCCGTACCGGACCGGGACCGGCAACGGGATCGCAACCCTCGGTGTTGCCCCCGCTCCTCGCTCAGCCAGTGAGCCACTGGTCTGCACATGGGATCCGAACCCTCGGCAGGAGCGCTGCCGCGCTTCCCAAGCAGCGCACTATAGCAGTGCGCCACCGGGCCGGCCCAGAGATTTCACTTTCTTATAAACCATCCACTTCTGTGTATTTTGTTATAAGCAACAGAAATGGACTAATACAAGGAGCAATGTCCAGTGACAGGGTGACGTGTTGTGGCTGCAGAGCACAGAGGGAAGGTCCCGAGGGACGTTACCAGGGACTCCATGCTGGGCACAGCGGGGGAGGGAGACATGAGGTGGGCAGTGTGGACATGCCACCCCCGCCCTCTCATGCTCCATTAGCTCCTCTTGTCCATCGCTTTCTTGGGGCCTACCCCACAGCCCAAGCCAGGTCCCAGGACTTCACCTTGCGTGCCCCTCTCCCTCACACCCTTGGCCAGGCACCACGTCCTGCCAATGCCGTCTGCAGTCCAGCTCCCAAGGCCTTTGTCCTGGGTCATCTCTAGGCCTTGTGCTGGTCTAGCCCACTGCTCCTTCCGGTCCCTCTTTATCTTTACCACCAGAAGGACCCTTCAAGAGCAAATCTGACCTTGTCAGCTTATTAAATCCCTGCAGAGGCTCCCTACTGCCAACCAGGTAAAGTCCAGGCTCCCTCGCCTGGCATTCAAGGCTCTCATCCCCCACACTGCCCTGAGGGGCTTCTCCCTCCAGCAAGGCCAAACTGCTTGTACTTTGCTGCTCACCCCTCTGCCTGTCCTGTTCTTCCTCCTGCAAGCTTCACTTGGATACTGTCTGTGCTTGCTCTAGGAGCTCAGGTGCTACCTGCTCCAGGAAGCCCTCCCTGACTGCTCTTGCTTCAGCCTCTCTAAGTTCCTGTAGCATGAGAAGTCCCCGAAACTGGGACTCACTCTGCACCCCGCTGTGGAGGGCCCTCTGGGCAGCCCAACAGGCCTGAGACCCCCTTAGCAGTCTGGACCTCCCACCACAGGACTGTGGGGACTGTCTGCTGACTTTCCTCCCTTCCCACCTTCTTGGCCCCCTCGGCACCCTTGTCCTGAACTCTCCTCCCCAGATTTCTTTCCCAGTCCAGATGGTCAGGGTCTCATATTCTCTGACCCTTCCCTATATCAAAACCTGCTCTCCGGAGGGATCCGAAGCTCCTTCCCACTCACACACAAAAGCCTGATGGTGGCTCTGGTTGGCTCCCAGAGGAATGGTGGTAGATATTTTGGCACATGGAGTAGATGGGGAGACTCTCAGGGTACAGGAGTCTCACTAACATCCCTGAAAACTGTCTCGAGTGCACCATCCACTCTGACTCTGTCCTGGCACCTCTTTGCCCCCACCCCAGCCACCCAGCCTGGCAGCAGTGGGGAGAAGTGAGTCAAGAAGCTTGAGATCTGGTTTTGGCGGGGCCCTTGGGCCTGTGTCACATAATAGGAGGCCATGGGACTGGGTGGCCTCGCATGGCCTTTTCCCTTTTCGGGTCAAACTTCTGATGTTTCCCATGAATGTTGTAGGACTGTAGTTTAGAAAACTCCTTCATGTCCCTCAACTGACTTGATTTTCCCAACATACCTGGGAGGCAGGTGGTACCACCCCACTTTACAGATGAGAGAACCGAGGCTTGGAGTGAGCAGTCTCACAGCCGCTTGGTAACAGAACCAGGCCTGGAGCTGGTCCCCGAATGACTCCTGTCTTCTGAGCCTGCCCTGGTTGTTGGGGAGCCAGAGGGCCCCTCAGTACTGGGAATATTGGGGTAGATTCTTCTCTTCCCTTGAGATGGGTAAGGGACCAGGACTAGCCAGGCCCCCCTCCTCTTGCCTGCCCTGCTCCCTCAGCCTGACAGCCTCCATCCTGCTCTGTCCAGTCTTGAAAATGGGTCTCTGTCCCCTCAGGCAGATACCCTGGAATCTCCAGTCTTAGCTCCTTCTCTAGGGAAGAGGCCTAGAAAACCTGCTGTGGTTTGAATGTCCTCCAAAGTTCATGTCTGGAAACCTAATCCCCAGTGCAACAGTGTTGGAATGTGAGACCTTTAACAGGTGTTTAAGGCACCAGGACTCATGAATGCATTAATGCCATTATTAGGGGAGTGGGTTATCACAAGAGTTGTTTCCTGACAAAAGGATAAGTTTGGCCCCCTTCTCCTTTTCTCACGTTCTCTTGACCTTTCACCATGGGATGACACAGGAAGAAGGCCCTCACCAGATGCCAAGCAGATGCGAGCACCACGCCCTTGGACCTCCAAGCCTCCAGAACTGTAAGTCAAATAAATTTCTCTTCGTTATAAATTATCAAGTCTTAGGTACCCTGTTACAGCAACATAAAAAGGACTAATATACCTTCCATGAGGTGGCAGACAAATAGGGCCTTGGCCCAGGTGAGGGGGCTTTCTGTTCTCTGTGGGGCAGCTCTCAAAACTCCTCCCACGTGGGGACAGGGCAGATGCCTCCAGACAGGCTTCAGAGGCTCGGCCCTGCCAGAGACCAGCTCCAGTCGAGTTGGGGGTCCTTGAAAGAGGGATATGCCTCCAGACGGGCTTCAGAGGCTCGGCCCTGCCAGAGACCAGCTCCAGTCGAGTTGGGGGTCCTTGAAAGAGGGATGAGGAAGCCGCAAAAATAAAAAACACAGGCAGAGAACTCGGTTCCTCTGAAGCACGTTTTCAGCCTGCGGGATGTCAGTGCTGTCGCAGCCAGAGCAGCTAAAGCAGCTGAAGCAGCCTTCAGACTGGAAACAGCATTTTTATTTGTTACACAACATGGGGGGGTTAATGTGGGCATTTTAACTACATCAACCTTTAAAATTATTAAATCAATAGTTAAACAGAAACTTTTCTTAAAATTACATCAGTTCTCATAAAATTAATAATCTACAAGGTTAAATAAAACTCAGTCGTCAGCCAATTCTTTCTGGTGATTATATCTGTTGTGTGGTCAATTAGTCTGTGACTCGCTGTTCTTGACGTTTTTCACCATTGTGTTTTTTTTTTTCTTGTCTTCGTATTAACCTTAAACTTATTATTACCAGCAAGCATAAATTA
>NW_007733745.1:41402-42367 GCF_000696425.1 Galeopterus variegatus | reverse complement strand
AGGTGTGAACCTATTGTTCATTTCGAAAAGGAATAAAAGATATTTGAACAGCTTTATCATGCATGTACTTAATATAGCAGCTGTGTGGCCCAATGTAAAGTGTCAAAGTGCACAGCATCATCCCTGATGAAACTAGGTGCATTCTAAATTCCATCTATAATCTTTATTTTTAGGAGGGAAAGTTGTGCATCGTATGTTTTTGTCCCAATATCTTACTAAGATGTTTTTATTTAACTTAGGACACCAATGAGTAACAGGGTTTCTATGCATTCTTTCTCATAAACTTAATTCTTCCTATAATATCTTTTTCTATTAACTCCAACCATTCTCTTAACATTAATATAATCCCCCGTAGATGACGTTTGCCAACTTAAGTCATATTTAGGACGTCCCCTAAGAGGGTACCAAATTTTTCCTTTTCCCATTTTATAATCCATATAACCATTTACCCAGATGGTGGGAAGAGGATGGGGATTTCTATTGTTTATTAATTTCCTCGGTAAAAACAATTGCTCATGGCTATTCATAAAGTGTTTTTAAAACATCCATTGGTATAATAAATAGATTCAAAGGGGACAATTTGGAATTGCTCAATCTTCAGGAATTTTTTGTGGGATAATCTAATTTTATGACAACAACTGTTTGTGTGTCATTTTTTGCATCTTTTGGAAACTCAGGAAACTGCCACGCTGACCAAAACATCAAAAGAGAAAGCGAAAGCCGCACCACTATGCCAAGGCAGAGATCTTTACAATGAAAGCAAGTGCTGGTAGCTGTGGCCCTGCCAGCAGCTCTCCCTCCGGGGCCTTGCCAACTCGGAAAGGGCAGCTCAAGCTATTCTTTTCAAGACCCTGCCATGGTGTGGACCGCACCACTACCCTCTGCCTCAGGAAGCTTTTAGAATCTTCTCTTTTTTTCTTATATTCTGTGGGTTACCTCTTTACTCTGTTGGTAGTGTCCTTGAT
>NW_007733745.1:33748-41392 GCF_000696425.1 Galeopterus variegatus | reverse complement strand
CCATCTATGGATTTTCTTTGCTGAAATGTCTTTTTCCATTAACTCCAACCATTCTCTTACCATTAATATAATACCCTGTAGATGACATTTGCCAACTTAAGTTACATCTAGGACATCCCCTAGGAGGGTGCCAAATTTTTCCTTTTCCCATTTTATAACCCATATAATCATTTACCCAGATGGTGGGAAGAGGATGGGGATTTCCATTTTTTATTAATTTCTTTGGTAAAAACAATTGCTCATGGCTATTCATAAGGTGTTTTTAAAACATCCGTTGGTGTAATAAATTGACTCAAAAGGGACAATTTGGAACTGTTCGATCTTCTCGGATCTTTTGTGGGATAACCTAATTTTATGACAACAACTGTTTGTGTGTCATTTTCTGCATCTTTTGGAAACTCAGTAAACTGCCACGCTGAACAAAACATCAAAAGAGAAAGTGAAAGCCGCACCACCATGCCAAGGCAGAGATCTTTACAATGAAAGCAAGTGCTGGTAGCTGTGGCCTTGCCAGCAGCTCTCCCTCCGGGTCCTTGCCAACTCGGAAGGAGCAGCCCGAGCTATTCCTTTCAAGATCCCACCATGGCGTGGGCCATGCCACGACCCTGCTTCAGTTAGAGGGAGGGGACTGATGAGTTCCTTCAGTGAGTGGTGAGCAGAGCTGGGCTGGCCCTTGGACTCCTGCCTCCAGCCAGGTTCTTTCCTGCACCAGGTGCCTCCTCCCCCTTAGCAGACTCACCCCTGGGTCCATTCTTTGAGCCCAAAAGGAAGAAACCACAGGGCTCTGAGGAAGAGGAGGCAACTGCCTGATTCTAAAGGGCTTGCCCTGATTTTCCCAAGCCCGGATCTGACTTGGAGAAGTCCTGGGCATTGGGTTCCTGTTATCAGTTGTGGCTGGAGGGCTTCAGCCTCTTCTAGTCTCCCTCTGTTGGCCCCTCTCCTGACTGGCCAGGGGCTAGAGGGAAAGAATAGCCCATTTAAACAGCTCCTGCCGTGGCCATCCTGCATTTGGGGTATTACATGCCATATCTCATTTAAACTTCACAAGCCCTTGCAAGGTAGTGATCATTAAACCCATTTTACAGATGAAGAAACTGAGGCCCAGAGAGGTTGCACTTGGCCAAGGCTTAGCACTTGTAAGTGGGAGAGTTGGGACTTGAAATCAAGTCTGGTTCTGATCCCCACATTCCTCCTCTAAGATGCTTGGCCTGAGCCCAGGCTGGCGGTAACCCCCAGCCCCCTGAAGGAATGGGAATGGGAAGGGACACTTGATACTGAGTCCATGGGATCAGGTTGAATGCATTCGTGACTTAATCACAGCACTTGCTCTGTCGTTTAATTTGTAAGAGAAGGGGAGGCCTTAATGAGAATCCTCTGGCCTGACAGTCTGGAGGCCTGGGGGCTGGGCTTACCCACCAGGGCCTTGCTGTGTGATTCTGGGCAGGGCCCACCCCTGTTTAAGTCTCATGTACATAAAGAAGGGGTAGAAAGTATTAACTCATATGATCCTTTGGGCTGATCATCCTAGCCCTAAGAAACCAGGCTGCAGACCCAAAGACCTCAGGCTGTGGACAGTGGAAAATCTGGCAAGGGGCATGATGTCAGTGGAAAATCTGGCAAGGGGCATGATGTGTGTGTCGTGTGGGAGGGGATTGGCACTCCAGAAAGCCAGGAGACCTCAGTTGGACACAGAAGCAACCCCAGCTATATAACCCCAGTTCTTCCCTAACCCATAAACAAGTTATTTGGCTCTGGGTGCCCTTTGGCCTCTGAGCAAAGCTTTCTGAGCAGCCTTTCATTGCCTGTCCTTGTTTGGGCTGGACGCCTCATCCGGGATCTGTGGACGGGTGCTCTCTGCCCTCTTTCAGCTGCCGGCCTGCCTTTCTTCAGCAGCCTGAGACCTCCCCACCTGCACTTCCCATAGCAGCCACAAGGTGGCACTGAAGCACCACACTGTGCTGAGACAACCAGGACTCCTGCCTGTGCTGGGGGGACTGTGCCTGGAGAAGGTGCAGTCTGCACCTGGCACAGGACTAGTTCATTTGAGGTGCCTCAACTTTCCTCTGCACCCCCCACACGACTGTCTGTTGGGCCATGCTGGTGTCAGGGCCTGGGACAGGAGACCTGGGATCTAGTTCTGGCTGTGTGTGGTACTGGCAAGTTGCTTCTTCTCTTCGAGTTTCAGAATGCTCTTCTTAAAAATGGGTATAAGAATAGCACCGGGCCGGCCGGTGGCGCACTGCTGTAGTGTGCCGCTTGGGAAGCGTGGCGGCGCTCCCGCCGAGGGTTCGGATCCCACATACAGACCGGCCGCTCACTGGCTGAGCGAGGGGCGGGGGCAACACCGAGGGTTGCGATCCTGTGGCCGGTCCCAGCCCGGTGCGGGCGCGACACTGAGGGTTGCGATCTGTTGCCAGTCACGAAAAAAGACAAAAAGGAAAAAAAAAAAAAAAAAAGAATAGCACCAACCTCATCTTCATTCATTCACTTATTCATCACGTTTGTTGAGCACCTACTAGTCTAGGTGTGGTATACAGCTATGAACAAGCAAATCCTCACAGGGGTGTTCTTAGGATTAAATAAGGTAATGACTTATTTACCACAGTTACTAACACACAGTACGGACTCATAAATATTAGCTAAGGTTTTATCTCGAATCCTTGCAACTACCCTATGTGGTTGGTCCTGTTATTATCCCCATTTTATGCAGATAAAGATTTTAACTTTTTTTCTGGCAACTGGCCAGTACGGAGACTTGAACCCTTGGCCTTGGTGTTATAACACTGTGCTCTAACCAACTGAGCTAATGGGCCAGCCCCTTATACCCATTTTATAAAGGAGGAAACATGTAAACGCATTTTCCCATGGCCAGACTGCCAGGAAGTGGCAGAGCTGGGACTTGACCCTGGGCTGTCTGACTCTAAACCCCACTCCCCCTCCTGCAGATCTGGTCCTGCCAGAGACTGGCTGGGAAAGTCAATGGTTATCAAGAGACCACGAATAATTCAGGGGCCTTAAGAAGGCCCCAGGCCCAGCTCCCTTATGCTACCACCTGGGGTTGAGGCCTGCCAGGGAACAGAGGCCAGAGCCATCTGGTCCCATCATGAACGCCCATCACACTGAGCTGTGACTACTGAGCTCAGACCCTTCCTAAGGGTCTGTGTAGGGGAGAGCACCTAAGACTTTCTCCCTCAGAGAGACTGTGAGGTCCCCATCTAATTGGAAGGTAGCTGTGGAACATGTCTTGAAGTTGTGTTTCCATAGCAAGCTTTCTGTTTTTGCTTAGGTTGTGAGTTTATTTTGGGGTGAAGGAAGCATCAGAGAAAGGGTCCCAGAGCTCAGAGGTGTAACCTGTGAGAGAGGGAGAGGCAGGGGAGGGAGTCTGTCAGCCTCCCACTCCCTCTGGTTGCGCCCAGGCCTGTGTTTCTCTTTCTGTGTGTATTTTGAGTATCTCCTGCATGTCTTACTGGCCCCCTATTGTGGGTCTGCCCCACACATGGCCAGGGGTCAGTGATCCTGCAGGGTGAACAAGAGAAGCGGAAGAGCTGAGGAAAGGCTGCAGGCTCCTGCTGAGGTGCTCGAGCATTCTCTGGGCAGAAAAGCCCTGGGATTCACTCTGGGCTTGGCTACGCATCAGCTGGGTGCCCTGGGAAATGACTCGAGGTTTCTGAACCTCAGCTTCCTCATCTGTGAAACAGTAAGGGATATTTTTACAAGGCTCTAGAATTTGCAGACCATGCTTACCTACATTATTATATTTGGTTCTCACAATTGCCCTGTGAGGCGAGTACTACTCTGCAAAGCTGAGCTCACAGAGGTTAAGTGATGTCGCAGAGTGATGCCTGCCCTGCCCGACAGCATCAGCCAGGCTGCGCTTATTTCCTTGTCTCATCCTCCCAGCCGACTGTGGGCTCGGGGAGGGCACGGAGAGCATCTGACTGGCTTGAAACCCTGGGGCCTGGTACAGAACCTGGCATGGATTCAGGGAGAAGAAATATTTTTAGAATTGCTAGCTCCAAATTCTGTGCTTTTTTCATTTTACCAACATATGAAATAGTATTAACCGCAGTCATCTGATGAACGTTCCCTCTGTGCCAAGCCTATGATAGGCATTTTATATACATTGGCTTTAATCTCACAATCTTATGAAATAGATACAATTAATAGCCCCAATGTACAGATGAAGAAACAAAGACTCAGAGAAGTTAAATAGCTTGCATAAGTTTACCCGGCTAATTAAGTGCAGAGCTGGGATTTGAGCCCAAATTAGTCTCAGTTCAAAGCTAGTATTCTCTACAGGGAAAGGCTGTGAGGCGGGGAAGCTCAGCGTCTTTGAGTCTCAGTTTTCTCATCTATGAAATAGGGATGATAATTCCCACCTCATGAGTAACGAGTGAATAAAGAGTAAATGGGCTGATGCACACACGATGTTTAGCTCTGAAATACTAGCTGTTTCTCACCAGCATCGTCTTCACATCACCCTCCCTCCTGTGGCTGGTGTGAGGAGGAAATGTGCTCAGGTGGGTCAGGGGCTCTGAGATCTGCCTTGTGGATTAGGGGAGGCTAGCGTCATGTTGACAGCCAGGCATTTTTGTCCCTTCAGGGTTGTCTAGGCCCCACCAAGTGTCCTGAGAAGTGGTGGAGTAGTGGAGGATAGAGTTAAGACATCTCTGAGGCTCTGGGGGGCCCAGAGGTGCCTCAGACCGCCAAGCTGTGGCTGAGGGTTATGCCAGCCTCAGCAGTGACAGCAGTGTATTGATGGTACACCTGGGGCTGGGCCACCTGGAGCAACCTGCACCAGCAGGGACCTCTGTACACCCCAGGACTGGGAAAAGTTTGGGCCACTGTGGAGAAAGTTGTGGGCCACATGGGAGAAAGTTGGGGCTGCTCAAACTTTTCTCACTCTGAGCTCATTGCTCTCTGTCCCTGAGGATGGTTGAGTGATTTGTCACCAATTAGGCCATAATGAGCTGGACCTTGGTGGCCTGCGGAGCTCCCAAGAGGACATGGGCTCAGCAGGACACCTGGGGCCCAATTACAGCAGCCTGGGCCTGACGCCGGGTCCAGCTGCAGGCTGAGCCCCAAGGAGATCTGCCTGCCCCAGGTGCCCACTTTGCTTGCCTGGCCAAACTTTTAATGAGTGGAAATGGCTACTTCTCTCAGTTGCTGATTGCCCAGGCATGCCACCTGGGTCCCGCCTGCTCCCTCCTTAAAGAGCTAGAGCAATTTCTAGAGTATGATTTGCTGCAGTTTAAGTTGATCTGTCAATCAACCGGCAGGTTCTGTGGGGTCTAGATGCTGACCCACCATTTGACCCTGGGCCAAGGCCTCTCTAGGGCTTAGTTCGCAGGGATAATAATTATAGGGTTGGCTGAGGCCCAGACAAGATAACAGAAACTATAAAGTGCTGATTACTTTTGAACAGTCATTATTTTCCTTAATTATTGTATCACCTTAGCCTGGTTGGGACCCTGACTCTGACCCCCACTCCTAGCTGAATTAGAGCCAACTCTGACCTGGGTGCTACAGAGGCAGCAGTGGGGCCCCTCCCTGCTCTGCTGGCCACTGGCCTGCCCTCTGCTCCAGGCTGGGCTGACCCAGCGACCATGCTGTTTCTAGGTCTCTCTTGGCCCAAGTTTCGCTTCCCTCTCTCCTGCTCTGTTCCCTTGGCCTGAAGACAGGCACCACTGAGAATGTAGAGCCCTGATATTATCAAGTCCAACCCACATTGTGCAGATAAGAAACTAAGGACCAGGGAGAAGCAGGGCCTGAACCAGAACTCCCTCCTTTTCTGGGGCTTAGTTACAATAAACCTCTACGCATAGGAGCCCTGTGAGGGTAGGTGGGCATCCATCTGTCCATTCATCTGTTGTGGCTAAGCTTGCAGACTCCAAAGCCAGACTGACTGGGTGCATGTCCAGCACTTAAAATGGGTTGGGCCCTATGCTAAGTGCTTTATATCCATTAGTCAAGTCCATACACAAACATGTGAGGTAGATGATGCTTTCTTTTTACTGAAGAGGAAACTGATGGTTAAGTTACTTGTCTAAGGTCATCCAGCTAGTAAATGGTGGGGCCAGGGTCCAATCCAGGGCTGTCTAACCCCAAATCTTGTCCCCTTTCTTTTCCATGAGTGTGTTTGTGGTGGTGGTTATGATGGACACATAAGGGGAGGAGGCCCTAGGTAGACAGGAGGCGCTCTCAGAGAAAATTCTGGCTTTGCCGATGAGCGCCCAGTTCTGGGGTTTTCCCTCCATGTCTGGCAGAGAGGCAGGATCTACCGTGGTTACCAGTATAGCCCCTTCCCCTGGCTGACTGGGTTCCAGCCCACTAACAGTGTGACTTAGAGTGAGTCACTTAATCTCTCTGTGCCTCAGTTTCCTCCTCTGTGGGGATAATTATAATGGCAGACACTTGTGCAGTACTTCTAAGGGCTTTCTTCTAAGGATTTTACATCTATTATTTAATCTTCAGATCATTTTTTTTTCCAGGTGGGAATAATACCTGGGTAGTTTTAAGGAATAAGTTGGTTAATACACACAAAGCACTTAGAACAGTGCTTGGCACATAGGAAATGCACAGCAAATGTTAGTTATTGTTATTATTAAGCACTACAGAGTAGAGTCTCAGAAGGCCAACGACAGAATTCCTAGAAATAATGAAGAACATGACGATGACAACAAAAGCAATAATAAAATATAGCTCTACAGCAATTTTCAGTTTATAGGGACTTCCACATCTACTCTTTCATTTGAGACTAAGGAGGCAAGTATGTCCCAAAGTGTATGTCATGGAACACAGTTCATGGGATGCTAATAAGAATGTCTTTTTAAGAAGGGCTCTTTGTTCAGATCAGTTTGGAAAACACTGAATTAAGAGGAGCATCTGTGTGGGTTGTGACCTCTGGAGGACACTTAGGAAAACATTGGGGTAAACAGCTTTGGCTTTGTTTCAGCTGTGGGCCTTTGGGTCAAGTCCTGATCTTAGGCCTCAGTTTTCCCATCTGTTAAATGGGAATAACCATATACATACAACAGGGCCCATCACTGTTGTAAGGACTAACTGAGGTAACTGGAGTGATGCACTCAGCATAACTCCTGGCAAAGGGACAATACACGTTAGATTACTATCAGTACAACAACCCTATGGGGTTGGTACCATCATTATAGCCCTCAGGATGAGCTCAGAGAGGTTAATAGGTACCTCCCAAGACCCTCCAATTTTATGAGCACTGGCTGAGAGGCAGCCAGTGACCTGCTCACTTCTTCTCTCTCCTTTTCTTCTTAGGTGGATGAGGCCTCTGGTCACTGAGTATGTCACTGGGCCCCAATCAAGGGATGACCACACTGAGGTTTCTGGTGGGGCGGGGAAAGGCGCGTCAGGGGAGGACCTCTGGGCCTCCCGCCGGCCCACAGTGCACTGCGGGTGGGCAGGGGCGGTGGCCGCTCTGCCCCCATCCCGACCTTCTGTGGCGACGTTGCCGTGAGGCATTGTGGGAAGGCGCCCTGGGTAAAGCTCGCGTGGGGCCTCCGTTGACACGCGTGGCGAGAAGCACAGGGCCAGGCCGCTGGCTGGCGCGGGGCCTCACAGCACGGCCAAGCTTGCCTTGCGGCGGCGGCGCGCCAGGTTGCCAGGGCCGGGCCT
>NW_007733745.1:13567-33564 GCF_000696425.1 Galeopterus variegatus | reverse complement strand
GGCCTCCCGCCGCCGCGCCCCCGCGGGGCTTGTTAGTTCTGCCGGGCAGGCCGCTGGAGCCCGGCGACTTCGCAAACAACCGATCCGCTGCGCGCTGAGGAGGCCCCAGGGAGGCAGACGGCCTCTTGGACGGCCGGCCGGGCGGCACGCACGCAGGCGCCTAGGCCCCGGGGGATCCACCGCCGGAACCGAGGGCGACCGAGGCAGGTGCGCTGCCCTCCCGCGGCCGCGCGGGGGCGCCCGAGTCCATGGAATGAGCCGGGAGGGGCTGACGGCAGGAGCTGAGCGCGGCAGTGCCGCCGTGACCTACCTAGCTCGGCCCTTTGGGCCCTGAGCAGGGACTGGAGTGGGTGCCATCAAGGAAGGCGCATGTTAGCCTGCCAGTTTAGTGGGCAGGGAGCCAGTATGGGGGGACCTCGGGGCAGAGGGTTGTCCAGCGAGATGTAGCGCCGGTCTTGATTCTTGCCGACTCAGCTATTTTAACAGCAACGTTGGAAGCCTGAAGCCATACCCCGAGGCTGATAGAGCTGTTACAGAAGGTCTTGGGTGTTTAGATTTTCCATACCTCATTTTTATTTTTGAACTTTATTACCTGGCAACAGTCTGTTTTTCTCAATTACCAATTCCTGTACTAGCCTTAAACCCAGTTAACCTTTCTCCTCCCCTTGCCAAAGGGAAAACAACAGAATCAACCTAGGATGTTTAAGCACCATCTTAAAGTGTGTTCTTTCACTTGTTAGCAACATCAGCAACAGTAGCCACCGGGGTGGGGTCTGAGGATGTGCATTAACTCTCTGAATAGCCTCACTTTCCTGAGAAGGGGAGTCTCTCAGCTTCTGGGCCAACCAGGCCTCGTAGGAGCATATGCGCACTGCTTAATAGACTAGGGCTGTGCTTATGAAGCTCTGTTTGGCCTCACCTGTCCAGGGTGTGTTTCTGGTGCTGCCTATCTTCTGTTTTTATTGCATCATTGTGGCCTTGGTCCAGAAAACTATCATGCTACCCATCTGCAAACAGCTAATGTTTCTTTAATACCTAAGTCTTCACCCTCTGGGTTGTGATGCCTGCCACCCGTGCTGTCAGATTGCATCAGCAAATGATGGTATCTATTTGAGGATGATACTGTAGTCAGCTTGGGCTGCTATAACAAAACACCATTAACTGGGTAGCTTAAAGACACTTTTATTTCTCACAATTCTGGAGGCTGAGATGTCCAAGATCAAGGTGTCAACAGATTTGGTGTCTGGTGAAGGCCCTCTTCCTGGCTTGTAGACAACTACCCTGTGCTCACATGGCCTTACCTTGATACATGTATGCATGGGGGCAGAGAGAGAGAGATCTTGTCTTACAAGGGCACTAATCCCATCCTGAGGATCTCATCCTCACTACCTAATCTAAATCTAATTACCTCCCAGAGGCCCCACGTCCTAATATCACATTGGGGTTGAGGGCTTCAACATTCGGATTATGGGGGACACAAACATTTAATACATAAGAGATTCCCAACAGTAGTTACCCCCCCCGCCCCTTAGTGAGGGTCACATTAGACTGGAGTAGTATAGGGAAATCTTCCCTAATGTGTAGAAAAGGGCAAGAAGTCCAGTCTTAACTAAAAATGAAGTTTGTGTTTCGTCTTTCAAAGTTACCTCTCTTCTCTGGCTCTTCAAAATGCTATGTTTTATAAAGTGTTTTCTATTTCCCTTTCTTTTTTTTTTTTTTTGTCTTTTGTCTTTTTTCCGTGTCCGGCAACGGATCGCAACCCTCAGTGTTGTCCCCGTACCAGACCGGGGACCGGCAACGGGATCGCAACCCTCGGCGTTGCTCCCGCGCCTCGCTCAGCCAGTGAGCGGGAACCGGTCTATATGTGGGATCCGAACCCTCGGGCGGGAGCGCCGCCGCACTTCCCAAGCGGCACACTTATCCAGTGCGCCACCGGGCCGGCCCTCTATTTCCCTTTCAACTGTGCAGGCAAAACCCAAGGTGTGGATTGCTTGGATTACAAAGGAACTTGATGGAACTCGACTTTCTTTCTTTTTTTTTTTTTTAATTTAAGGTATCCTTATCATCATCTAAAGTAAAGATTGGCTTCTTTGAGTACCTCTTCTGAGTCTGTGACTAGGATAACTCTCAAGGGGAATGTTCTCAGGAAAGGCCTGGCATTGGGACTTTGGTAGCTATTTTGGATTAGGGAATGCACTGTGTTGGATTGGATGCAGCACGTTTGTGGCTCACAGGCAGAGATTTTTTAGGGGGAGAGGGAGGCAAATCCAAAAGTCCCCCCCCACCCCCCTGTACTAGATCTACCCTCTAAAATTGCAGCCATCATTGTAACTTATGACACAATTGCAGTGACATAAACTAGGGCACATTGAGTGGTAATGATGGCTGCTCTGTTCCTGAAGGTACAGAGATGGCACTGGAGCCAGGTTGCTGTCTGGAGGCTAGGAGTTAGCTACCTTGGTGGTACAATTGTTCCTTGGTATCTGGAGGGTATTGGTTTCAGAACATCCCCTACCCCCACATACCAAAATCTGTGGATGTTCAAGTCCCCTACATAAAATGGTGTAGTATTTGCATATAACCCACGTACATTCTCCCATATACTTTAAATCTTTAGATTACTTATAATGCCTAATACAGTGTAAATGCTGTATAAATAGTTGTTGTACCATATTTTTACTTGTCTTTTTTATTGTTGTATTTGTATTTATTTTCTGAATATTTTTGATCCGTGGTTGAATCCATGGATGTGGAATCTGCAGATATGGAGGTCCAACTGTATTGTTCTTCTGACATCCCCCCCCAACAAAACAAAACAGAGCAGACAGACAAAAACCTCCGGTAGACCTACTTTCAGGTCTACCCATTGTGCTCCTCTCTTTAGTCTGTATTGTTTCCCAGTGCCTTAAGCTGGCCTAATGCTTGCTAAGGACTCACACTTGGCAGGAGCTGAGAAGAGAGGCTTTCTTCCTGCTCAGTAGAGGAGGGTCCCTCCTGGGGCTGCAGAGCTAGGCTCCTGTCTGTGCTACTGGGGAAAACAAACTAGACAGGAATCAGATATGGGCTCTACCTCTTTGCTTAGTCTCTAACTCACCATGGCCTTGGATGAGTCAGTTCTCCATCCTTATCAGTATCTTGGTCAGAATAATCCTTAAGGGATCTTCTACTCTGAGTACTCTTTTGCAACCAGGCCTAGGGAGGCAGGAAGAAAAAGGAAGACTTGCTGCAGACTGTGTAGTATGCTTCACTGCGTGGCCTACAGGAGGAAGGCCTTAGATAGACAGGCTGAATAATACCTGGGAGTGGGACAGAACGGATAGTGAGTTTTGGGTGGGAAGATGACCCAATGACCCTCAGGTTCTCTCAAGGCTTTCCAGAGGTGAGAGCTGGGCTGTGGGTGGGTTGGCTGTATACAGTACCCCTGCTAAAAGGAATACTTGTTTGGTACTAAACTCAGCTCTTGTGAGGCTCATGTGAACTCATGGCTTTGAAAGTGCAGAGCAGCATAGAAATACAAGGAAGGGAGAGCCACTTGGTCGTGGCCAAGGCTGGAGTGTTGTTAATGTGCAGGGCTGAGGAAGCAGGTCACAGGATGGTTGGATGGCTCATACCATAGTGCTTTGCCCTGGGAACCCCTCATGTGGGAAACAGGTGGTGGGATGTCAGTAAGAGCTCGAGATGGAGAAGGGAAGGCTTGGTATTATGCCAGGTAGGGCAGGACCAGTTGCTAAAATACTGAAACACTAGGTACCACTGGAAATGGCTGAGGCCCCAAGCTCCCTGTGTGCCCCCAGCCATCGTGGCTCTGCAAACCCTGGTTGGGCACCGTTGGGGTTTGCAGGCCTGGTGCTCACTGGCCCATACACTGTTCGAGCACTGTAGTCCCTGGGGTCTGACTCCTATCTCTGTGTCTTCTTGACAAAGGTGTGAACTTGGACCCTGGTGGGAAGACAACTTCCCCAGGCACCATGCTGGAGTCCCCAGTAGCAATTCTGCTCCCCCCACTCCCCAAGGTCAGGTCTGCCGGATGGTGCTTCTCCAGAGTCACACTCACCTGGGGGCTTGTGGGAACTCCTGCCTCCACTGTGGACCGTATCAGTTGTTACGTGTGTTGACAGTCACCCCTGGATAGAGTGAGGGGCAGTAGGGTGAGGAATTCTGTTCTGGGCACCTGGCCTCTCCACTATGGGGACAGAGTGGAAAAACCTGGCAGGCGAAGTGTCATGAGCACCAAATCCAGCCTATAGGGGGTTCCTGGAAGAGACTGGTACCTCTTCCCACAGGTGGGGTTGAGTTGGGCACAGCAGAAACACCAGTTTCTTACCCTCTCTCCTTTGCCATAGCTGGCATGAGCCCCACGCTCCACTCCTGGGAACCGGGTCCTGCTGGGAGCCAGCGGCTGCTAAAGGCCAGGAGCCTCTGTGGGTAGTTGGCAGGCTGAGGTCCCTGCTTCCCTTCGCCAGTTCCTGCCAAAGCTAATCTCACTGTGGCTTGTTCTGGCATTGAGCCCTCCCTGGCAGAGCAGGCGGCATGTGGGGTGTCTGCAGGCAAGCCTGCTTTCACCACTGGCACTGACCCCTATTTCCTGGAGTCCTTCCTGGGTGCCTGCAGAGTGCCCGCTGGCTAGCCTAGCACCCGATCACATTCCTGACTTTTCTTTCCCCTTAAGCTCCTCTGGTGTTTGCAAGGTGCTTTACAGTTCACAAAACTTTCATATTTTATCTTATCAGATGCTCAGCAGCCCCTCAAAGAGCAAGTGGTGCCTGTGAGGCCATGCATCCAGGTGTGGGCAGATTTCCTGATGTATTTCTGTGACACTGCCTTTGGATCTGTAGAGAGGCTTTTGTGGGAGAACATGTCCTTAGGACCTAGGTGGGGCAGGTGTGTGGCAATCTAGTAGGAGGTGGCCACGGGGCCTCTTCTTCTGGGGAAGGCATCAAAGAGGGGTCAGGAGAATCTGGACCCTTCTGTGGCCCCCTGTTACCTGATCTGAAACCAATAGGGAAATTCTCTTAGAAGAGAAGCAACTTTGGGGTGAATCTGTAGGAGCAATAAGAAAGAGTTGGGGAGCTTTGGTCCCCAGCATAAGCAGGCCATGTGGAGACATTCTTGGCTTAGATTGGGCACAGGAAGCTACATGATAAAGCAGAGCACCCAAGGGAGAAATTTGGGTACAGGGGTGGCACTGGAATCAGCCAGCTGATGTGCAAGTTAGGTCTGCTTGATACCCGAGTGTAAAAATTTGGGGAAATGCTGTTTTCCAAAAATGGAGGCAAACTGAAGTTTACAAGAGCTGGTGAACAAGCCGTTTCTTCTTGTTGGCTAGTCTTCTCCCCAGGCCATTTCAACAAGCCTCAGTAACAACTCAGGGATGACTGCGTTGGCTCCCTCAGTTTGGCCTGCCTGCTCCTATCAGTGGGTCTGCCTGGCCTCAGGACTGCAGCGGGCTTTGTGGTACACGAGTCCTTTGCCTACAACCTGGTATGTCCTTTGGCTTTTGGCCCTCCCCTTCCCCTGGGCCTCCCTAGGATGGGACTAGGGCCACTGGAGCAAACTGTGGACTTTGTGAGTCTGGGCTGTTCTTCTGGGAGGTGGTCATTCTTCCTTTTATCACCTCTGCTCCTACCTCAGGCTCTCTTGTATTACCTTAAGTAGGTGGCCTGGGAAGAATTTCTTGTGGACCAACTGATGTTCTCAGTCCAGGAGAGGGGCACTGCATCCTGTGGCCTGAGGTTAGCTGCTAAGAGGCTGAGGGCTGTGGCCCTGGCGGGTGCTGGAGTCTAGGCTGAGAGGAAGACTCCAACATCCAGAGGACTCTCATGAAGGGAGCAGAGTGTGGTGGGGGTGACAGCTCAGGGAGGAAGATGGGATTGTCAGGATGCAGTTCTTTGCTGGAAGAGACTTTGTTTCCATGGGGGTGGTGAGCCCAAGTGAGACCCTTGGTGCCTCTCCTTGGGCAGAATCCAACCACCATTGAGGTCACCCTGAAGACCCCCCCGACCCCTAGTGACCTTTTTCTTTAGTAGTGAGGAAGCCTGAATCTGCCTTTGCCCTGGCTCAGGGAGTCCCTCCTGCCAGAGCTGTCCTCATGCCGCAGCCACTGCTGTCCCACAGCCACTGTGGGTTGTCCTTCAGCTTCAGACCTTCCTGTTCCCCTTGTTTCTTCCTTCTGTCTTCGTGTGTGTGTGTGACATGCTCATGCGTGTACAGGTTTGAGGTAGGCCTGCCCCATAACTGCGGGAGTCATGAGGCAGGTAAATTTACTCTGGTCATGTCACAGTGTTTCTGTTTATACTGAAAGCCTAAAACCTAGCAAAAGGTTAGCTCTTTTTTTTTTTTTTTGTCTTTTTCCGTGTCCGGCAACGGATCGCACCCCTCAGTGTTGCCCCCGTACCGGACCGGGACCGGCAACGGGATCGCAACCCTTGGTGTTGCCCCCGCGCCTCGCTCAGCCAGTGAGCGGGAACCGGGCTGTATGTGGGATCCGAACCCTCGGACGAGAGCGCCGCCGCGCTTCCCAAGCGGTGCACCATCCAGTGCGCCACTGGGCCAGCCCCAAAAGGTTAGCTCTTTAAGTAAGACTTGTTTGGCAGGTCAATGAGATGACAGGGAAGTTTGGGACCTGAGTTGGGGGATGGGAGATAAGAGTCTTGGCTGTTTCTGGATCTAAGGCCTCTCTAGGAAGGTGAGATCCAGACTTGGCAGAGGCTGGTGAGTCCTCTGAAGCCAACTATGTGCCAGGCCCTATTGTGGCTGCAGAGAAACATAATTAAAACTTTTTGCCTTTCCAGGATCTAAAGTCTGTATACCGCCCTTACTCCTCTACCTAAACAAAGGAATGAAAAATCCTATCCCAGGTCCACAATTCAGAGGGCTGTTAGGGGTGTGTGTAGGAGGCGACGTTGCTCAACTAAACATTCGGAAAACTCTGGTCTCCTTTTCACCCCCACAGCCAACATCTAGGAGGACATAGGCAGAGTGGTGCTGGTCGGAAGGTGTAGGGCAGCTTCTCTGCCATGAGTTTATGCCAGGTGTTGGAGAGTGAAGTGGACATGTCCAGTTGCCCTGGACTTGGGAGCAGACTTACCAGAAATTTCTGATGGTTAAAAAGCCTTCCTGCATGTGTTTTGGTTCCTGAGACTATAATATTACTTTTCCTTTCTATCTTGACATCCGCAATCTGAATCTAGGGCTGCCTCCCACCGTTGCCAGCCTGGGGGCAGAGAAGGCAGGCTCCTCTCCTCTTTGTATCCCTTTAAATAGCTCCACAGGTACTTGTTTGCAGAAATGTTACTACCGATAGTGGGAAAATGAGATGGGGAGGCTGTAAGGCACTAGGCAGCAAGGTGACGTGGTCCTTGCTATCTTATGGGAATTATGCCAGCAAAAATCTGGCTTCCCATTTGCTTGTCTCTCCCTTCTCCCTCTCCTTGAGATCTGAATGAAACCGGGACCCTGAAACTTTGTAAAGGAGGAATTTATGCTTTTACTTTGCTGATAAGTAGTTAGCCCTGAACCTTCAAAGTGCCATGGCAACAGAAAGTGTTCTATAAACAGCTTTGTACCAGACAAAACTGGCTTAATCAGTATAATATGTTATTTTACTGGCTTATAAAAAGGACCTGAAATAAACTAAGGGTTTTTTCTTCTCAGGCCAGCAGGTTGGAAAAACCCTCCTGATCCCATAAACATATTTACTCATTAATTCTCTACCATCTCCCCTTGGGTACCGGTCCTCTACAGGAGGCAATAAAAAAAAAAAGGCACATTTGATTAGCCAGTGTACCAGACCCTTCCACTTACCCAACTCTTATTCCTTTTTTTTCAACTTGCATTTATTTTATGCTAAATTTATTCTCCCACCATAAGTTTTTTTTTTTTTTTGTCTTTTTCCGTGTCCGGCAATGGATCGCAACCCTCAGTGTCACCCCCACACAGGACCGGGACCGGCAACGGGATCGCAACCCTCGGCGCTGCACCCGTGCCTCGCTCAGCCAGTGAACGGGGAACGGGTCTGTATGTGGGATCCGAACCCTCGGCGGGAGCGCCGCCGCGCCTCCCAAGTGGCGCAGTACAGCAGTGCGCCACCGGGCCGGCCCCCACCATAAGTTTTTGTTTCTTCACTTTCTTCTGTGATATCTTTTTCTTCTGTGCAACCTCCTCTTCTGGTTTAGGAACAATTTGTTCCTTTCGGTAAGGCTCAACTCGATGTGGCAGGGTGAGCTCACGTGTGGGTTAATCTGACCGTGAGTCTGTAAGTGTGGTGGCGCATCCTGGGTGCTTTGTTCACCTGGATATGCTCAATGATCAGAGAATCTACATCTAAACTCTTCAGTTTAGCATTACTCTCTGCATTTTTAAGCACATGCAGCAAAAATTCAGCACTCTTTTTGGGCCGCTGACCCTGCATCCAACCCCACTGTTTGGCCTGGGCACACATACCAACTCCACCATTGTAATGCTGGAAAGGTACACATTGCTTCTGTAAAGTGACATCTTTCAGATACTTGGTGGCTTTTTGGATATGCATACCCTTGATGGCCTGGGCAGTTTCATGGGTGTTCTTAAAGTGAACATGAAGATTTGAACCTCTTGATTTGCATGATGTTGTGGGGTTTTCTGGATCAAGTGAATAGCGAACCATTTTCACAGATCACCTTATGGGAAAAGCCCAACTCTTATTCCTGAGGCAGTGTCCCCCACACCAGCCCCTCTGCTGCCTGTCTTGAAGTCCTCACCTCCTGGAAGCTGGCTCCTCCCTGATTCTTGCAGGGCCAGGCACAGCTTGGGGAAAATGGAATGGTGCTGTCCATTGTGTTTTGTCTGGGCCTTCGGGCAAGGCTTACATCAGAACCAGTCTTCCCATCTGATACAAAGGGACAAACTCCTGGGTCACTCCTGAGGATGAGAAGTGGTGGGATGAGAAAGGGGCTGGTGACAGCTGCAGCTTGTCTCCCCACAAAGTAGGCTGTAGCTACAGGTATCCATCCATCCTTATGCTGGCATCAAAGCTGTCCTGCTGTCCAGATTTCAAGAGATTCTTAGGCTAGTTCTTTTCTCTATTCTTTGGAGGATATATCATTTTATTCCATTCTTTTAGGGACTATCCTACAAGTTCCCACATTTTTCTTTGACTTAACTAAGTATAATATCAATCTTTTTCTTTACTTCTTTTCCTGGACCTTTTAAAAGATTTGTGTCATTTTCACTTTATTTTCCTCCTACCTTACATGCTTTTCTTTTCAAAACTTTTTATTTCTGTAATTTTGTTTTAGTTATAATTTCAGAATTATAGAAAATTTGTAAACATTAGTACTTAGTGTGTACATCCTTCTCTCAGATTCCATATGTATTAATGTTTTACTATATATACCTTATAATTCTTCCTGTCCCCCACATCATAATTTTCTTCTGAACTGTGAGAATAAGTTGCAGAAATGATGCTGTGTTACCCCTAAATACATTGCTGTGTATTTCCTAAAGAACAAGGACACTCTCTTATATAATCATCACACAATTATCAAAAGCAGGTAATTAAGATGATACAATACTATAATATAATCTACATACCTTATTCAAATTTCACCAAGTGTCAAAATAATGTCCTTTATAGCCAAAGGGGGAAATACATGTATTTTTGCTCCAGGATTTAATCCAGAGTCACATGTTGCAATTAGTTGTCATTTTTCTAGTTTTCTTTCAGCTGATCTTTCATGGTCTTTTTTTTTTTGCTTTTCTTTATTGAAGAGTATGGGCCAATTATTTTGTAGAATGACCTTATTTGGGTTTGTTTGATGTTTCCTCACGACTATATTTGGGTTATGCATTTTTGGCAGAAATGTCACAAATGTAATATTGTGTCCTTCTCAATGCATCATATCAGGAGGCATATGATGTTGATTTGTCCCACTGCTGCAGATAATAACTTTGGTCATCTGGAGAAGGTGGTGTCTGCCAGGTTTTTTAATATTAACTGCAAAGTTAATATTTTCTCTTGGTAATTAAACTGTGGGAAATACTTTCAGATCATATAAATATTCTTTTTCTCATCAGACTTTTGCCCACTAGTTTAAGTATCCTTTGGTGATTACTGCTTAAATAATGGTTGAAAAATGGTGATTCTCTGCTTCCATTATTTCTTCTACATTTATTTCTTGGTATTCTACTTTAAGGAAGAGTTTTCCTCCCTCCCCTGTCCATCCATCCATCCACCCATGCAATCAGTTTGGATTCATTTATTTTATTTAATGGATGTTTTAGTCTTTTTTGTGTTGGTATAACAGAATACCTGAGACTGGAAGTTTATTTAGCTCATGGTTCTGCAGGCTGGGAAGTTCAAGATTGGGTGCCGCATCTAGCAGGTTCTGGTGAGTGCCTCATGCTGCATCAAAACATGGCAGAAATGAGGCCACCAGAGATGGGAAAGGGGGAGGGAGGGTTAGTGAGATATTGGTAAAGGGCCACAAAAAATGATTATATTGTGTAATGTTGAGCGTACTAATTATCCTGAATTGAGCATCACATAATGCACCACAGGTATTGATATTCAATGCTGTATCCCACAGAAATGTACAATCAATTGTGTTTCAATTAAAAAAACCTGAAAGTAAAAAACAAACAAAAAAACGATGGAGGACTAGAAGGGGAACTAGGCACATGTGAAAAAGGGCACAACATTAGAGGTGACCTTGCTTTATAACCACCGCTCTCTTGGGAACTAATCTGTTCTTGGGAACTGAGAAAGACATTAATCCATCTTAATTAACTATTCACCTCTTAAAGGCCCCACATCAACATTGCCACATTGGGAATTAAGTCTCAACATGAGTTTTGGTGGGGACAAACTATTCAAACCATAGCAATTGGTTATGCTCTGTTCTCCACCATCTTATTCCTTCTCCTCATTTCTACCCACTACTGTTTGTAAGCAGTTTCATTAGTTTCTGGGTGTCCTTTCCCAAGTTTCTTTTTGTACAGTTGAGCAGACACACATATCTTCTTATTCCCACTTCTTTCTTTCATAAAAGTTAGCATACCACATGTACTCTTTCTCACACTTTGCTTTTAAAATTTAATGCTATTATATTGAAAGCCATTCCATATTAGTTTCTACATATCATCCTTACTCACTTTTATAGCTGTATAGTATTCCACTAGATGGATGTATCATAGTTCATTAACCATTTCCCCATATAAAGTCATTTAGGTTGTTTCTAATACTTTACAATTGGAAACAATGCTATAATGAATAACCTTGATGTCATCTCAGAGTTATTTTAATTTCTGTTACTATGAGTGAGGTTGGATATTTTTTCATATGCTTAAGGGACATTGTTATTCTTTTTTTGGTTAATTGACTTCATATCTTTGACCATTTTTTTATCAGGTTTTTGTAAACTTTCCTATTTAATTTAGAAAAGTTCTTCATACATTAGAGATATTAGACATATATCTGTGTTATATGCTACTAATATTTTCTCTCAGTTTATTTTGTGATTTTTTTCTTACAACAAAATATTTTTTATTTTTATATAATGAAATTTATCAATCTTTTCTTTTATTGCCTCTAGATGAGCTTGCTTCCATTAAACCCAGGAAAGTGAAATTATAATAAGCTTTGTTTTAAGTATAAATAAAATATTTAAACAAAGTGAGTTTTAATAACCTACTTTTGAATTTTTCATTATATTTTCAATTACTTTAATGTTGTGGGAAAAATAACCACTTAGCAAACACATAAAAACATGTATACAGGGGCACACATTTTTCCTTTTGCCTTTGGTTCAGCAGAGTGTTGATCAGATGCTTATTGCTTATTTCAGGCTTTCATTAGATCCAGTAGCTAAAACATATGTTCAAGAGCTATGGCAACAGCAGCAAAGCTTGCGGAAGTCTCAACTGACTTAATTCTAGAGTTCCACTAAACTTAATGGTTCCCCATGCTGTACTGACTCTTTTATTGATAGAAAATACTCAGCACTTCTTGGCTATCCACCTTTGCAAGAGTTATAATAGCAACAGCAAAGTGAGAAAACGTCAGTTTTAGTGGATTTAGTGGGGTGTCTTTGTCTGTTTTCTGTTGCTGATTACAGAATACCTGAAACTTGGTAATTTATAAAGAAACAAAGTTTATTTCTTATACTTCTGGAGGCTGGGAAGTCCAAAGTCAAGTTAAGTGCATCTGGCGAGGACCTTCTTCCTGGTGAGTACTTTCTTTAGAGTCCCAAGGTAGTGCACAGCATCACATGGTGAGAGGGCTGAGTGTGCTAATGTGCTAGCTCAGGTCTCACTTCCTCTTCTTATAAAGCCCCCAGTTCCACTCCCAGGATAACTCATTAACCCATTAATCCATGAATGACTTAGTCCATGCATGAGGGCAGAACCCTTATGATCCAATCACCACCTTTCAAATACTGTATATTTCCCACCCTCTTAATACTGTAACAATGGGGACTAAGTTTCAATATGAGTTTTGGACGGAACAACAGTCAAAACATAGTGTGGGGTCTCCACTAAACTTAATGGTTCCCCATGCTGTACATACTCTTACATTGACAGAAAACCCTCACCACTTTTTGCTAGTTGCCTAACCTCCTACATACATTATTGCTTTCCCCTTCACATATCACTGTCCACTGCTGCAGTACTCTAAACACAGCCACCCACTTCCTTTACTTAAAGAAGGAGAACCCCAAAATCGTGTTACTGTTGTAGCTGAGGTTCAAAGGAGACACACTCAGAAGGAGTTTTAAAGATTTATTCTGGCAGCCGGGACCGCAGCAGCCAATTTGAGCTGCGGCCCCAAGCCCGATTTACTTTAAGTTTTTATGTTTAGTTTGGTGTGACTGGATGATTGTCTGGTTTGCGTTTAGCCAATGCAAGCAAGCCTTGTGTACATAAGCTAATTTTGCGGTTAGCACTTGGCGGGGACTTTCCAACTGTCCTTCCCCCTCCCCACTATCCTTGAAATGAACCAAAATAGATGTTTCTACAAAATGGTTTTCTGATGTTTAACCTTGAGCTGGCAACTAGTGACATCCTGTAAGGCACACAGGATGTTTTGCAAGAGCAAGCATAGCTGGCTTGCAGAAGCTAAAATATGCAAGTCATAGCAAGATATAAAACTTTTCAGACAGACATAATTTTAAACAAGCTTTGGGTAAGGGCCTTCATCACATCTAGGCACAAAGGCAAAAAGGGTGGTTACTTAAGGAGGGGTCCGCTTTAGAGAGCAACGTTGTCTGTCATCTACACAGGAAGGAGCTGGCAGCTTGTGGTTTTCTTGCTAACACAGGAACAGGCTTGTGACCACAGAGCTACAGAGTGCAGGGATGCATTTAGCTGTTTTTATAACTGGGACAAAGATGGGGTTAATCATGTTACTTGTAACATTACCTCTATTAAGGAACTATCCATACTCCTTGCAGATCTTTTGGGTACTCCTTTGGATATTACCTCATTTAATTTTTTGTAAATGGTTCATACCTAAAAAGGAAAACTAAAAATTGCAAGTCAGGTTATGCTATCACAGACTTGAATTTACCTTTAAGCTTCTCACATAAACTAAATCAGTTTAGATGGCTAAGTTAATTGCCTTTGACCAGACCTGCCAACATCAACAAAAGATAAAAGAACAAATATTTGTCCTGATAGTAGGTATGATTTTGGGTTGGCCCATGATTTTGAAATGCTTTAAAAACAAAGATTTCCTGACTGCTATAGAAACCTCTGTAGGCTAAGATCAAGTGCAGAAACCCCTATAAAATAGACAGCAAATTTAAGAACTTTAAGAGGCTTTCTATTACCTAGATGGCCATCATAAAAGCAAAATTTAGCAAAAAAGCTTCATGATATTACCCACAGTAGAAGAGATAAATTGGCCATAATATTAAACTAACATTGGTGGGATAATTTTAAGAGGTATTTTCAAGGATGTTTCCAACAAGTGTCTTACTTGCAAATAACACAATCCTGGCAAGACTGTAGGACATGGACAAGAACCACAGTTTAGCCACCCCTTTGAGCACCTCCAAATAGGATATGAGTGCGTTCTGGTTATTGTTGTTTACTCTTAGGGTGGGTTGAGGTTTTACCTTGCCGGAGAGCTGTGGCTGTAATGGTAGAAACAATTTGTTTAATTTTGTTGTATTCCTGAGTTGGATGATCCCAATTATCTCTGCAGTAAGAGGGGCACACATTTCACTGGTGCTGTTATTACAGAACTCATTAATGCTTTTCCTTTTACTCAGAATCTCCAATGACCTTTATTATCCATAAACTTCAGGGAAAAGGGAGAACTGATAAAAATTCTAAAAGTAAAGTTATCAAAGCTTTCAAAACCCTCGAACTCACAGGGCTTGAGGTAGTGCCTTGGCAATAAGACCAATCCTCTACAGGACCCACCTTTGGAGTTTATAACAGGCACCTCACTACTTGAAATCCTAGATTCTACACTATTAGTACAGCTGATATGACTAATTACTGAAGGAGACTCATGATACCTCCAGGTTTATCAGCAACAGGTACAAGCTGCATTTCTAAAACATCCACCTACACAGCCTCTGCTTGCTCTGAAACCTGGAGATTTGGTCTTCTGAAAATGGCATCAGACAAAAAACTGCTCTTGAGCCTCAATAGAAAGGACCTTACCAGGTCTGCTAACTGACACAGCAGCAAAACTCCAAGGGGTTGATCCGTGGATCCATGTTTCTCAACTTCAAAGATGTACATTAATTCTTCCTGACTATGGGACATCCATCCCATCAGGAGCACCTAAACGGAGACTTGTTAGGAATACTCCAAAAGCTGCTGACTGCAGAAGTTGGCAGCTTCTGCCTGAGATAACAGAACAAGATGAATTTCTGTATTCTTCAGCATCCTTTTTTCTTTTCCACCAGGGGGCCATTAATTGTTCCTATTATTACACTTTGATACTCTCTGGAACACCCTCTAGAACACCCTCTAGAACAGCAATATGGTCTTTACCTTCATCTTATTTTGACCTCTGTGGTCTCCTTCCACCACTTAAAAAAAAAAAAAACCTCTCTGTGTGTCTTTCTTAAACCATAGCTACTGCTCTGAATTGAAGTAATTACCAACAAAACTTAATAACTGTTCCTGTAGACACTTCAGAAGAAAGTGCAGGCCCCTTCTGGTATGTAAGTTTCCCTTACACATCGTGAATCCCAGCCTTCAATCTTGTAAAATCTGGAGCTTGATCTCACATCAATGAAATGCTTTTGCCAAGGTCATTACAGTCCCCTCAGCATGACGCAGCCATCAGGAGTGGGCACTAACCCTGGGCTATCCTTGCTACAGCTGTCACTTTGTTCTCTTCAGGACACTCCAGCCTGCTTCATGGAACTGTTTAACTCTACTCATGAAAATGGCCCACACTGAGGGACAAAAAAAAATCTGACTCTCTTCTGTTTATACTTATGTATAATGATAAAATGATACTTATGTTTCCCTATAGTCTGCCCTATTAGGATACTACTAAAGTGGACATCAAGTTTATACCACCCAATGTAATATAGGAAATAGATACTTCCATGTCAATAAATATTCCTTTAACACATTGCTAATGCATGCCAACAATCCATTAGAGGGATACACCAAAACAGTTTAGTTTTAAAAATAATTTTGTATTTATGTGCTTCTTCAAATTTTTTCATATTATGAACAGATATAACCATTATATTTTTATGTACATTTTATAACCTGGTTGTTTCTTGAGAATAAGCTGATAGATTTGGATTGGTGGGTAAAATGTAAGCAAGCATATGTGATAGAAGTTTTTTACTTTTTAAATGCATAGTGTTAAACGATCATCCAGTGAGGTTTTATTAGTCTATAATCCCGAGAACAGAATATCCGTGTGTTGGCCTGCTTACACCCACGCCAACACTGGGAATTAGCATGCTTTTTTCTTTGCTGGGTCAGGAGGAGATCCAGTAGGAACAAATGGCATCACATTTTTGCCTAAAGAGAAATTCTCGGATTACTAGTAAAAGTGAATTTTCCTTTTGTATGTTCAGCTGGACTTGAAGTTTGAGATGCTGCTTTCTGAAGAGGCCTGGAGAGGCTGCTCTCTGTGCTGTAGAGGGGACTGTTCATGAGAAGAGGGAGTCTGAAGGGGCATTTTCATTACCATTCTCTCCTGTTGTCCCATGACTCACACAGAGGTCCACAGGTCAGAGAGAGGGGAAGGGGCTCCTGTGTTTATGACATTTGGGGGCAGTGCAATGAAAAATGGCTGCAGAAAGAGAGAAAAAGAGTTGCTGTCCTCAAACAGTGAATAATGGGAAATAATTTCAGAGAATCAGAAAACTGTTAACTAGAAAATGAGGCTGAGAAGGTGTACTAAGAGAAATACACAAGGACACAACTTACTCAGTAAAGAGAGAAACAGATTCAGAGACAGAAGGCAGAACAGCAGCTGACACAGAGGCAGCAGGAGTGAGAGGACGAGTAAGTGTCTCCCACGCAGTGAGCTCTGAGTAGTACAATCCTGAGGTCAGAGAAACATCAGAGAGAAGACCCCACTTTCTCAAGGAGGCAGAGCCTTCTAAATTTTCACTAAATTTTCCTTTCTTCTCAAACATGATGGCCCTGCCCTCCCCACAGCCTCTGTCTCAATTACAGAAGTATCTGTCACACTGGGGGCGGGGGAGGAGAGATGTCTCAGCCCCTGGGGATGGCCCTGGTGAAGGGCAGGACATCTCACTGGGCAGTCAGAGGACTAACAGGATCCATCTAAGCAGGCCTGCTTCCCAGCATTTAGGATGACACAGAGAGTGTCATAGAATCCTGTGTCCCAAAATCTGGAGGGATGTGTGTGGTAGAGACTGTCCCCTGAGACCAATTCAGATATTCAGTTTCCACTTTCTCTTTAACATTACAGGCCGTTTTCTGTCAGGGTCTCTCCACACCCTTTCTGAGAATCTACAGGCCACAGGACTGGTGTAAGGCCTCATGCAGCAGTTTTTTGCCATCATTTCTTAGAGGATTATGACTCAGGTCCAAATCTTGCAGGTGTTGACTGTACTTGAGCACAGAGAACACAATAGGCAGCAGTAGGATGACAATCCTTCAGGCTGTGAAGAGACCCACCGAAGGGAAAATGTCTCATATAGTCCTGAGGTTTCACTTTCTCTCTGAGATGGGTTTAGCACATAAATATTTCCCTTAGTCCTTATGAAGGGCATGAGCCTGTGGTCCCCTTTCCCTGCTCCCGAGGCAGAGGGCCCCACAGTTTGATCTCACTCTGAGATACTCAGCTCATGGTTCTGGCCATTTATCATTTTCTCTGCTTTAGGAGTAAGAGTTTTCTTCCTATGGCTCTGAGCCACACTTTTCTCATAGCAAGTCCCATTTCTCTGTGACTGACAGATAGTTTTGGGGCAAAGATTTCTGGCAAAAAGCTGGATCTGGGGAATTTAACAGAGGCAAAAAAGAACTCTGCAAGGTCAGTATTGATTTTGGGGGGTTGTTAGAGGTAGGTGTGTTCAGGGAACCAGTCTGCTGATTGGTTGAAGACAATAGATCCCACAGGCTGTCAGGAGAGACCCTTCCCTGAGAGGCCAGCATCCTGCATGTAGACAGGGCCTGTATGTGAGCAGAGTGAGCCTGAGGGGCATTTCCAATAATAGGTAACTTCCATTTCTGCTCTCCATCACCCCTACCCCACAGCTAATCCATAGGATGGGAAAAGAGGGCTCTTTTCTTTGCATCAGGCTTTCTCAACCTTGGCACTATCGACATTTTGGGCTGGGTAATTCTTTGTTGTGATGGACTGTCTTGTGCATTGTAAAATTCTACCCACCAGGTGCCAGTAGCACCTCCTCCTCCAATTTTGACAACCAAAAATGTCTCCTGACATTGCCAAATGTCCCACGGGGGCCAAAATCACTCCTGGTTGAGAACCACCACTTTGTGCCATTTGAGGGATGGTGCAGTGATAAAACTCATACAGTTAAGAGATCAATGCTAAAGACCCAGGGTCTGGGATGCAGTTGGGGCACCTGATATGTGCATGTTGTGAGCGTATAAACTACAGATGATGAAATCCATACTGCTTCTGAGAGATAGTGTTGGAAACAAGGCCAGTGTTCTGTTTCTAAAACGAGTGAAAACACAGAAAAGCCTATTAGGCTGCTGGTGGGTAAGGAAATGATCCAAAATTCTGGTACATCAACTTGAAAAGGGCAGAGTTAGATAAAAATGAGTGACTGTCAACCACTTACTGTGTGTGTGACCTTAGGCAAGTTACTTCACCTCTTTGCCCCTCAGTTTAAGCACTATTTACATGTTAGCTGTTAATAACTATAATTTTATCTCCACTGCAAATGGAAATTAACATTGTGAATTGTTATTCTATTTATGAAATAGTCAAAAATATCTGTGAAAACTTTACTTGGGGATTTTTTCATGTTTTTCACTAGTGTCCTGTAAATGAGGTTCATCCCTGTACCTTAAGCACATGTAGGAGAGAGAAAATGTGCCTCACTTTCTTGCTTACTCCCTGACCCCACAGACTTAGGCTCTCTCTACAACTGGGGGGTGAAAGAAGAGAATGAAGTGAGGGAGACAACCTATGACATATATTGTGCAATGAAGTCTCACGATATATAACCTTATAAATACTGCCCTTCTCTGGGGCTCCCTGGGCGGCCCAGGCCAGAACCTGCTTATGAGGATGGGGGCCATCCAGTCAACCAGGGACAAGTCCTAACAACTGAAACATGGAGAAGGCAAGAAGGGAATCTATATGGTGCAAAATATATGCTTATTTTGGACAGTTTTCCTGGGAAACAGCATTCAAACATTCCCTCAATCCCACCTGCGTGTTCAGACTGAAGCCTTCCTTTCTCTGAGGCAGAAGAACCAGCTGAAAATCCATGAAGCCAGGCCCCTCCTACCCACCCCATAAATTGGTCCCAAACAGAGTGGGAGTGAGAGTGGGAGGGAGCGCAAGTGGCAGGAAGTGATTAGTGGTGTAACAGGACGGTCTCTCAACCACTTGGCACAGCCACTGTAATCTTGTAATAAGGAGAATATTAGAGAGTCTGGCCTTACTTCTAGAATGTGGCAAGGACTCTGTACATTATCCTAAACTTTAACATCTTCCCCAGTGTGCCGATCCTGTCACCCCATGCTGTCTTCTGCTGTTACAGGAGATAGCCCCATGCAGTGGGGAGGAAGAGAAAGGAGAGAGTTCTTAGTAAGTGGAAATGGCAGGGTAAGGAAGGCTAAGGAAGTTTCTGAAGCCAATAGGACTGGGAAGCCCTACTTTCTAATTTTGAGGTGACCAAAGGGTAAACATAATCCCATTTCCACAGTCCCCTGTGTTTGTGGCGGCTCTGCCCCAAGAATGATCCAGATACCCAGTGTCCCATCACTCTCCAACACTGTACATAGCTCTGATTTCTTTTTTTTTTTTTTCCTTTTTGTCTTTTTTCATGTTGGGCAACAGATCGCAACCCTCAGTGTCGCGCCTGTACCGGACTGGGACCGGCAACGGGATCGCAACCCTTGGTGTTGCTCCCACACCTCGCTCAGCCAGTGAGCAGGAACCAGTCTGTATGTGGGATCTGACCCCTCGGCGGGAGCGCCACCGCGCTCCCAAGTGGTGCACTGTAGCAGTGCGCCACCGGGCCGGCCCATAGCTCTGATTTCTTACTCCTTTCCTAAACCCCAGGGTTCTCTTGACAAAGAGAAGTCATGGTCACTTTGGTTTCATCAGGCTACATAGGGGTATCCACAGGCCTCACACAGACGTTTCACTCTATCCTCTCTGAGGTGATTATACCTCAGATTCAGATTTTCCAGCTGCTGAAGGTTCTTGAGAGTAGAGCAGAGAGATTCACACAACAGGCGACAGCAAACTCAAAATTTTTTAACTGTAAGAGGGATAAGTGGTATATATATATATATATATTTTTTTTTATTTTTAAAATTTTTATTTTGTCAATATACACTGTATATGATTATTATGG
>NW_007733745.1:3299-9731 GCF_000696425.1 Galeopterus variegatus | reverse complement strand
GATGCCGGCGGATTTTCTTCACTCAACGAGCAGAGTAAGAGACAACTGCATTGACGCCATCTAAGTGGTATATATTTTTGGATATCATTGCTCTTGTAGAAGAGAGAATCTAACTTCATATTTAGGTTAAAATAAAATCTGAACAAAACTGTGTGTGTGTACTGTTTACAAATGATTCTGGAAGGATCGCTCCACATTGGTAGAAGTGGACTCCATTGTGAAGGGGAGTGGGACTGATTGAGGAGAAAGGAGGGAGCCTTTCATGCTTTATTTAGTATACTTCTGTCCCAGTGGTTTGTTAAAAAAAAACAAGCATGCATTACATATTACTTTTATAATGAACAATTTTTAAAAAAATGTTTTGTTTTGTTTTTATTGGTTACGAATATTCATGGGGTACAAAGCAAATTGTCATCACTCTTGTCTAAGATGTGATGGCCAGATCCATACTGGCAGCATGTCCATTACCACAAATTGTGATACAACCTCATATATAAAAAATTAGAAGGCTTGCTACCTAGTTGTTCAAGAAATTTGACTTAACGAATATGTAAAAGAATACCCAAGATTACTGAATCAGGTACCTTTTATGCACCATTCCAATCCTCTTGGCCTCGCCCATCTGTTTTTCTAGTAGCTGCTGTGGTCAACAGCTCTGACCATCTTCCACACGGGGGCAGCCTGACAGCACCTCTCCTCCAGTCTGCACTGCAAACCTCCTGACTCCCATCCTGCTGAGGCTGTTGCTGGTCTGCCCTCAGTACTTTCACACTAGCAACCTGCAAGTGCAGAGGACTCATGACCCACAGTGTAAACCTTTGACCAATGGAAGATGGAGTCAGTGGGTACACTCCTCACTGCTTCCCTTCCACAGATGGTCCTGTTGTTCCTATGGCTCATTAGAGGCTGGTTCTGTGAGACTGAGCACTTTAGGGACAGCCAACTCATAAGACGGTCTCATGTGGGCTCACTGCTTCCCTGCTTCATTCTTCTTGTCCAACTTGCCTGCTTCCTGGGATTCTGCTCTCTAATAAAGTAAGAGCGTGCAAGTCTGCCTCAGGCTCTGCTTTCTGGAGCACCTAAGCTAATACACTGACCTTAATCTGTAGGTTCTTGAGCTTCTACACGTACTTCAGAGCCTACTTTCCTTCCTTGCCACTGCAGGTGTGAAGCGCCCTGCTTCCTAAACAGGCAGTGTGCGGAGTGGCAACAGTCAGAAGCCTTGTGTTCTAGTCAGTTTGTCAACAGTTAGCTGTATGCTGGCGAGGAGATTCAAGCTTATATTCATCCTTTGCCCAACTATAAAATGGGGATGATGACATAATGTATGTTACAGGGATATCATAAAAGCAGATCATGGAGATAAAAGCTTCTTATAACCTAAAAATCCCTTTACAAATGTAATAACAGACATAAGATGACTAGTAAAAACAATAAGGCATTTGGACTATAAAAGATGCTTTAAATCTTAGCTCATTTAATTCAACCTTTAAAAATCTTCCACGGTTTCCTTCCTCTTTTTTGTCCTTCTCTTTATCTTTCTCTCCACATTTCCCTCAATCCGTTTGTCTTTCTCTTCCTACATGGAGTTTCACTGAGGACTAGGAATGAGCTCAGACTCACATTTCATCTCCAGGTGGACCAGGCTGAAAAAACTTTTCTACAAAGAAACTGTCCATCTAGTAAAACAGGGCTAAGCTTATCAGGTTTGGCTTCATGAGCACAAAAAGTGTCTCCTTTCAAGCATGAGCATCAGGTTCAACACGCACTGGCCTGCAGGAAAGACAAACAAAGGCCCATACCATTAGTATAAATAACAAATAATCCCCAAAACATGAGGCTATAAGAATAGTTTCCTTCTTAAGACACAGATCATAACAGTAGCTAATACACAGTACAGTTGAATCAGCATTGTTGTAAGTACGAAGTACTCAAAAAAGTTTGTGAAAGATTCATATTATTTTAATTCTATTTTTCCATGAACTTTTTGAAGTACCCTCGTATTTTACATATGTGAACTCAGCTGATCCTCACAAAAATCTTATGAGACAACTATTATTGTCCCCATTTCCCACAAACAGAAACTGAGGCACAGTTTAAGTGGCTTGGTGAAGTCACAAAGCTAGTAAGTGGCTGAGCCAAAACTAACTCATAGGATGTGTGGGTCCAAAAAGTAATACCCAAAACATGTTCCTAAGCACTATGCTATCCAAAGACAACTTCCATGACCAATAGCAACGAGGCTTCCTTCAGAGTCTTCCCAGCTTCTCATTCTGTTCCCCAGATTCTCAGTATCAATGAAGAACTCAGTTCCTCCTTATCCTATAATTGCTGGATGGGAATCCTAGTATGGAAGCTGGGGACAGAAATACATTAATGGGAGAAGGGTGAAGAAAATGAGAGGGTAAGCAGATATACGGAAGACCTCTTCAGTGGTGTTTGGATTAATCTGAAACATAGTAAGTGCCCTTTAATCTCACATAGTGAATGAGAATCAGTTGTGAAGGTGGAGAACTGGTTATTGAAAGGAGCTTGGGTCTGTAGGCAGGATGGGACCAGCCCTTAGCCCCATGCAGAGTCCCCCATGGGGTATAACTTCAAGAGTCCAGGGAAGGTTTCTGACCCCAACACTTCCCTGAGTTTCCACCAAAGTCCTTAGCTCCCCAAGCAGACATCTCTGTTTAGTTCAGGACTTGGCTGTCTGTCTGGTAGCACTGTCCTAGAGGGTGGCCTTCTGCTGGGGGCCCTCTCTTCCTCTACAAAACTCTCCTATGAATTACTGTTTCATGTAAGCTTTATTCTTTCAACTATAAATTATTTCCCCCCTCCAATAGCTCTATTTCCATTCCTCTTTCCAAAACTCTTTACCAGCTTTCTTCCTATGAAGTGACATAATTAAGCTGCTTTCCTTGCTAATAAATTGGTTATGAATGATACAATGGTTTTACTTCTCTTCTGGATGGATTACCAGTAAGAATCCATGTAAAGTAGGGCTCGTTAGTGGAACAGTCAGGCCTCAAGATTGCTTGCCCTCATAGAGAAGACTGAAGGAGGAGACCAAGTGCTGCCTTCATACTCAAAGGCCCATGTCACAGTATCACTCTTGCCGGTTCAGAAAGAGGAACAAAGTCTTGGTAAGCCAAATTCCAATGACAAATGAGGTAAAGATTAGTCTGATCTTTTCTCCTTCAGGAAAGGTGGTTTTTTTTTTTTTTTTTTAAAGATTGGTATTGCTTCGATTCCATTTTCAGATGGACTGAGGCCTGCCTACCAGAGCAACTAGGAAGGCCACTCCTATAACTGATCTCAAATATTGACATGAAAAGAAAGGAACCAAAACCTGCTGTGATGCTCACACTTACATCTTTCTTTCTTCACTTTAACTTCCTCAGGGTGGAGCCTGGAACCTACCAAAACTCTCAATGGACTGGCATGTGGATTTACTTCTGTTGCCTTGGTTCCTAAGACTGGAGTGATGAAAACTGGGGAAATGAAGAGAGAATTGCTAAGATCTTTTAATTTCTTTCCCCACCTCTCTGTGTTCTTTGTTTCAACATCTCTCTCCAGTCAACCTCTCTATTAACCTGTTATTCTCCACGCCAGCCTTTCTCTGTCTGCCTTTCCATCTGTGTGCCTTGCCCTTTCTTTCTCCCACCCTGCCTCTTCTCTCCGTTGGTTCCCTCTCTCTTCCTGCCTTCCTCCCCCTGTATATCTCTCTTCCTGTCTGTATTTCTCTGTTTTTATTTCCAACTTAGACAAATTTACTAAACTCTCTGTGCCTCAGTTCTCTCGTCTGCAAAATGGCGATAACAGTATATACCACATAAGGTTGTTAGAAGGATTATATAACACTAGCCCTTGCTCACTCCACCACAGCTACACCGGCCTTCCTGCTGTTTTTGAATAATCCAGGAGTAACTCCTCATCAAGGCAGTTGCTGTAATTGGTCTCTCTTCCTGACACTCTATTCCCCCAGGATTGGCTTGGCTAGCTCCCCCACTTCCTTCAAGCCTTGGCTCACATCTGGTATTCTAGGGATACCTATCCTGACCCTTACTGTAACCTGCCATCCCCTTACCCTCTACATTTTACAATATCCATAGTTCTTACCATCTCCCAATATATGACACAATTTGCTTATTTGCTGTATTTATGGTTTATTATCTCTGTTCCCTCACCCCACTACAAGCATCACAAAAGCCAAATCTTTGTTGAAAATTCCATTTTCACTGATGCATCCCAAATGCCTAAAACAGTGTTTGGACTATAGTATGAGCTGAATTTATTTTTAGTGAATGAATGAATAAGTATAAAGTGATCAGAACAATTACAGGTGAAAAAAATGTTGTTTGTTAAACAAATACAATGTATAATGTGTGAAAATTGTCATGTGGCCTCAGTGTTCAGGCTCCTGGCCATTCTGCAGTGTACCAAGCTCTTCAAGATCAGATGCACTACAGGAGCAACAGTGTAGAGTTTTTTGTTTTTTTTTCCCCCTAACCTTACATATAGATCCACAGGGATAATTTATCTTAGAATGAATTATCTGATAAAGCTCTTTCTCCTGAAGAATAACACTTTTATTTTATATTGCTAATGTTGTCATGGATGCCTGGTAGCTCAGAGTTCAATATTATGTGTAATCATAGCAAATGACTCTTCTAAGTTATAGAACAATTGTTTCCTCTATTCCTGTAATGCCAGATCTATATTTTACTTTTTTGTCCTATACATCCTATATTTTTTGGCTACTGCCTCAAATACCCTTCAGAAGGAGGAGATGTATGAGTTGTAATAAAAAATTACATCTCTCTCCCCAAGAGATAACCTACCTCTGGGTATGTTGAACCTGCTGGACAGAATGGAGTACGCTAGAGGTAGTAACATGATCAGAGATAAGTGCATGAGTTTTTAGCACAGACAGTTTAGGGATGGAATCCTAGCTCAGCCACTGTGATTTGGGGCAATTTAGTTCACCTTGCTAAGCCTCAGGCTCCAGTTCTATAAAATGGAAATAACAGAAATATTGCAATGTTGAGAGCATTAAATAAAAACTATGTAAGGCATTGATCCTATTATATTTAAAGGCTCAATAAACATCACTTCTTAGAAACTATGTCCATCTCTTCCTGTCAAAGGACTCTCTATTCTTTGCACGATCATCCAGAGAGTACAAGGCTCTTTCCACATTGCTGTGCTTTTTAAAAACTGACCGTGAAGACTGTTAGACATAGAAATGAAAGGATTCTGTAGGCTGTGAAGATAGTGAGAAGGATAGTGGGAGGCTAACAGAGACCATCTCCAGGGAAGGGGAACAGAAATAGGGGGACGCACTTTCACCCTCCCCTTGTGCCTCTCCCTGATAAACTCTGCACCCATGCAATGACCTGTCTCCAAGTATACCTCTAGTCCGAAAAGTGTGGTGATAATAGAATATTTTCTTCGAAGGGGGCATTTATGAGAACACCTTGAAGGGAGGGAAGAATTGGACAGAATAGACTGCCAATGTAGAATTCTATTTCTGGGCTCTCTTGTCCCAGGGCTGCAGCTGTGATAGCCAGTGACTTACCAACGCACAGCTCCCTCTGCCATGTGCATCATTTCCCAGTGTCTGAGTGGCTCACACTCAATAGAGAGGCCACAGAGGGAGACCAACCAATTTCCCATTTCTTCCTTTCAAGCTACCCCCTATCAAGGTACCAACCAGATGCTGAGAACTTATAAGCCCCAAACACGTCAATACATCCTTGGTTAAAAATTTAAGTATATAAAATAAAATAACATTGCATGAAAAACCTAAAAAGGAGAAGTAGTAGACACAGGCAAGTTTGAAATGCATTCCTCTGGGCTAACATTGCCCTTTTTGGTGACAGTAAAGAAATTACAGATTATTTAAAAAGTACCAATGACGACATCACTGAGGTGGGGCAAAGGTCCTATTTACATATGAGATACGTGCATATTCTCTACTTTGTCATCATAAAACTGATTCCCAGATTAATTTTTCTACAAGAAGTTTTTCTGGAATATTTCATTAAATTGAAAAAAATTTTTTTTATCTGTTGTGAAATGTAACACTTCACCTCAGGATTCAAAGCTGTATGTGTGTCTGCAGTAGTAAACTGCATTTATTAAAAATGTGAGTTAAAGAAAATAACCCGTCTGAGAAAACAGAACTTGTTGATTAGTCTTATACTTTTTGCTTCGATTATTTCTCTGATCTTGTTAAAATCAATCCAGCCAGCCTATATGTTCTTTTTTTTTTTCTTTTTTTTTTTGTCTTTTTTCCGTGTCCGGCAACGGATCGCAACCCTCAGTGTTGCCCCCGTACCGGACCGGGGACCGGCAACGGGATTGCAACCCTCGGTGTTGCTCCCGCGCCTCGCTCAGCCAGTGAGCGGGAACCGGTCTGTATGTGGGATCCGAACCCTT
>NW_007733745.1:0-2352 GCF_000696425.1 Galeopterus variegatus | reverse complement strand
CTGATTTAGTTAAAACCAACCCAGCCAGCCTATATGTTCTTTTTTTTTTTCTTTTTTTTTTGTCTTTTTTCCGTGTCCGGCAACGGATCGCAACCCTCAGTGTTGCCCCCGTACCGGACCGGGGACCGGCAACGGGATTGCAACCCTCGGTGTTGCTCCCGCGCCTCGCTCAGCCAGTGAGCGGGAACCGGTCTGTATGTGGGATCCGAACCCTTGGGCGGGAGCGCCGCCGCGCTTCCCAAGCGGCGCACTATCCAGTGCGCCACCGGGCCGGCCCCAGCCAGCCTATATGTTCTGAATATTATGTTTTTAGTGAGAAAAGTTTGTTTTTTTTAAATTTAGACTTTCCTCCTTGCAAAGATTTTGCAAATAAAACATCAACTTGGTCACAGAGAGGAATCTAATCTTGCAACCCAGCCAGGACTCTCTCTAGTGGATGAAGATTTTCAGTGTACTGGGACAGAAACCCCAGTTTGCTGGAATAATAAGTTTCCTTAGTGGTGTTCTCCCAGACGCCTAAAAAAAATCCCTAGCAAGACTTAAAGCTTAGTGGAGATACGATTAAGTAAATCAAATCTACTGTATTTATATTTTAAATATATTTTCATATATTTATATTTTTCAGTTAAGCATAGAAATAATCTTATATCTTTGTTACCTTATAATCTTGTAATATTTAGGAGAATTTGACATATTAGAGTACTTACCAGATACAGTACTTACTCAACAGATTTCAACTTTTAAATGTGTACATGAATAACTGCTATAAAGTAATTTTAAATTGAAATGTATATTTCAGTAAGTTTGTTAACAATAACCTTTAAGAGAACCTCACATTTGCCATAATTCTAAATTCATTTTATTAAATTGTAAGAACTAATCAGGAACTCTGTAACTATGTAAGACATTTTAAAAGTGAAAAGCAATTTATGTACTTAAGGAAGTCAACACTCTGAAATTTATAAATATAGTTTAAAATTTTTATGGAAATCAAATTAACTAGGTTGTAACGGCTCCTTAAAAATGATTTCTAATATTTTTTAGATTTATAAGTAGACAAAAAGTTTTGTAAATTAAACAAAAAAATGAGGTTTCTTAGTATGTTTTATTACTGAGTGAACTGTTGACTTTGAAAAGGGCAAACAGCTGCACTGCAAGGGTTTCTGTAAGAACCTCAAGAAATGCATATGAACGAATATATCTTAAAGAAAGTTCACTTTTTTATTTAAAAAAAAAAAGACATCACTGATATCCTGAAGTATAATAGGTATATATTGTCACCCGAGTTTTTGAAGCAAGTTTGGATGAAAACTAATGTGTTCAGTCACAGAAATACAAGATGTAGTGTCTATTGATTTCAGATGAAAAAGTGTCTGGAGAAGATGGACCTTCTCAAAGGTAATTACAGAAAGTCATAAGATAATTTTGAGGGCTACAATTATTTTTCTAGGATTGACTTTTAAAAATAGAAAAATAGAGGCAAGAGAGCATGCCGGGGTCCTAGGCAGGAGCTGAGGGCAGCTGCCTCCACCCAGAAACAGCAAAAGAGCATGCCCTGGGTCCTATGTAGCAGCTGAGGGCAGCACCCCTCACCTGGAAGCAGGCAAAAGAACACTCCAAAAACACCACTTCTGTGTGGGTGGCCCACTACAGCCACTGCCACAGCCATGGCTGCTGCAAAAGCAGCTTGATGTTACAGCACTACCCACAGCCACCATGCAGATAACCTGCCAGACACTTGACAGCATTGACACATGGAGAGTCACCAGTGGAGACCAGAAAAAAAGAGGATGTGTCTCTTCTCAAAGCCCAGTCCAGCATAACAGAAGAAGCAACTGCTTTACCTGATGACCATATGTAAATGTAGAGATACTACAAATATGAAAACCCCCAAATATGACACATCCAAAAGAATACTGTAATTCTCAAATACCAGACCCTATATAACAGTAAACCCTTGAAATGACTGAAAAGAAATTCTGAGCAGTAATCTTTTTTTTTTCCCTTTAAATTTTTATTTTGTCGATATACAATGTGGTTGATTATTATGGCCCATCACCGAAACCTCCCTCCCTCCTCCCTCTTCCCCCTCCCACCCAACAATGTCCTTTCCGTTTGCTTGTTGTAACAACTTCAAAGGATTGTAGTTGTTATATCTTCTTCCCCCCACCCCCCGGTTACTTTTTGTGTATGTGAATTTATTTATTTATTTTTAGCTCCCACCAATAAGTGAGAACATGTGGTATTTCTTTTTCTCTGCCTGACTCGTTTCACTTAGTATAATTCTCTTGAGGTCCATCCATGTTGTTGTAAATGGCAGTATTTCATTCGTTTTTATAGCTGAGTAGTATT
>NW_007733744.1:101536-105127 GCF_000696425.1 Galeopterus variegatus | reverse complement strand
TTTCAATTATCATAATAGGATTTCCTGCCCTCTTAACAGTCACAGTGGGGGCAAGTTTCCAGTACCTGCAACTTTGGGGGACATAATTTAAACTTCAATGAGTTTGTAGGGGGGGAAGGACATTCAATCCACTGCAACCTCCTAACCCCCAAAACAAAACAAACAGACCGTCATCCAGTACCCCAATCTCTCTCTCCTAGAAGTCACTGTCCCTGGACACTTGGTTGTATATAAACTTCTGTAAATTCAAACCAGGTATGCTAGGCAGACTGCACAGTACAGGAGGGGATATGAAANTACTGAGGAATCCATACAAAAAGCTACTACAGCTAAACATGTTTGGCAAGTTTGAGGACCAGAGATTAAAGTAAAAAAAGCAACTGTACTTCTATATACTAGCAATGAACAGTCTGAAAATGAACTTGACAATTTCATTCACAATAGCATTGAAGAGAATAAAATGCTTAGAAAGAAATTTAACAAAAGTATGCAAGACTTGTCTGTTGAAAACTACAAAATACTGCTAATAGAAATTAAAGACAATCTAAATAAATGCAGAGACATTTCATGTTCATGGCCTAGAAAACAATATTGTTAAGATGTCAATTCTTCCCAAATTGACTGAAAGATTCAATGTAACCCCTCTCCAATTCCAGGAGGCCTTTTTGCAGAATTGACCAATTGCTTTTGTCAGTGGGAAGGCCTCTCTGACCAAGGGGTGAATCTGGCATAGTACCTGTTGGAGGTGCTGAAGAGACTGAAGAAGGTTATGGTTAGTGATTTCAGCAAGTTTATCATCTTTGAGGCAGGGCAACAGAGAGGGTGTAATTCCTTGTATGTAGGGGGTGCATTAAGCCCTTAGGAGGGTAAAGGGAAGGAGGCTCACCCAGTTCTTGCCAATCTCTAGTTTTAATTTGGTCAGTGTTTCTTTTAAAGTTCGATTCATTTGTTCTACCTGTCCTGAACTTTGTGGCCTATAAATATAATGTAAATTCCAATTTATTTTTAATGTTTTAGCTAATAATTGGGAAATTTGGGCGGTGACAGCTGGGCCATTGTCAGACCCCAAGATTACAGGTAAGCCAAATCTGGGGACAATTTCTTGTAACAACATTTTTAGTGTTAACTAAGTGGTTTTGGTTTTGGTAGGAAAGGCTTCTACCCATCCAGAAAAAGTGTCTCTGAACACCAAAAGGTAGCGATAACCATATAGTCCAGGTCTTACATCGGTGAAGTCAATTTCCCAGTGTTCGCCAGGGTTGGTTCCTTGCATCCTGGTTCTAATGGGCAGCCTTGGTTTTGGCCCTGGATTTACTTGTGAACAAATTTTATATCTGGTAACAATGTCTTTTGTTATTTTGCCAAGATCTTGGATACAATATTTTTTAAAAGTTCAGTTAATTTTTTGGATCCAAGGTGTGTTCCTTGATGCATCTGTTTAGTCAGCAAACTGCCTAGAACCTGTGGCAAATAAATCCTGTGGTCTGGCAGAATTTTCTAATTCATGGCATTGTTGGAGGCTTTTAAGATCTTAGCATGTTTTACTTCTTCTTTAATATAATGTGGACTCTGTGACAATTGAGGTGCCAGCACAACAATTAAAAAGTCAAATGGCCCCACTGGTTTTAACATGGCCTCTTTGGCAGTCAAATCTGTAGTAGCATTGCCTTGGGTCTCAAATGAGTTATCTTTTTGCTGCCCTGGACAATGTATGATGGCCACTCTTTTTGGATACCATATGGCCTTAAGGAGGGCTAGTATTTTTGTTTTATTATTTATTTATTTATTTATTTGCTGATGTTAATAGTTCTCTCTGTTTGTATAAGGCCCCGTGAACATGGCAGTGGCAAAAGCCTATCTGTTGTCAGTATATATGTTAACAGTTTTATTTTTTCCATGCTTTAAAGCCTGTGTTAGGGCTATGAGTTCAGGCATTTGAGCAGATGTTCTTTGGCTTAAGGCTTGAGCCCAAATTACCTGATCTCGTTACCATGGCTGTCCTGGCATCCCTGATTCCACTGGAGTTGAAACTGCTTCCACCAGTGAACAGCATTTCATTAGGGTCTGTCCAGGGCACATTAGTCAGGTCTGGCCAGAGGCCTTGGAGAGTCTTGATGGTTTCGACGCAGTCATGGACAGTCTCAGTTAGTTTGTCATCCAGGAGGAGGGTAGCCAGATTTACAGCCATGGTTTTTAGGGGCTGATCTAGAAGTAAAGCCTGATACTGGGTGAAGTGGGAGTTGTTGAGCCAATGTTCAGGTGCACTTTGTAAGAGAGTTTGTACAGAGTCGGGACCACTAAGCATATGTCTTGTTGGACTCTTTTACCAGTAAAGCAGTTGACATTATGGCTCAGAGATAGGCTGGCCATCCTGCAGCTACACTGCTCAACCTCTTGGAGAGGTAGGTGATAGGCCTCATCCATGGTCCCAGGGATTGGGTGAATACCCCATAGCCAATGCCTTGCATCTCAGCAATAAACAGGGTGAAGGGTTTCATCAGATAAGGTTGGGGAATTTTTAAATCCCTGGGGGAGGTGAGTTCAAGTTAATTCTCCAGAGTATCATCCCACAGGGTCATTCCATTCAGAGGCAAAGAGAGGTTGGGTTACTTCTGCCAGTGGGAGGCTGAAGAAGGCATCCTTAAGATCTAGCTTTTTTGTTTGTTTCTCTTCTGGACTATCTCTGTCATTTAAGACCCTCTGGGAAATTTCCACCAGTTCAGATAACATTTTTCCTTTAAATCCTTCCTGTCTTTGAAGATTTCTTCTAATGTCTGGGACTGACTGGGTAACAAAGGCAATATTTATCACCTGCTAGTTTTCTGGGGTCTCAGGGTCCACAGGAGTGTAGGTCCTGTAAGCCTCCATAAGGCATTCCAGGAACGTGGTGGGGATTTTGTTTGGTCCCTGAATAGTTTCACTTTTGATAGGTTAGTGGGCTTCCAGGCTGCTGTGCAGAGTCCCCTAAGGAGCGTCTGGCAATACAGGGTGAGAGACTCCTTAATTTGGTCCATGTGTGGGTCCCACCTGTGTCTCTTAGAGGGAAACACACATTCAAGGCAAAAGGGGTCAGCCATCGTGACTGGTAACAGTTTTCAGGGCCTCCCCCTGGATCCACTTGCGTTCTTCTGATGCGAAGAGAGTGTAAGAGCTGCTGAAAATCATCCCATGTAGGCTGGTGGGTAAAGAAAACAGTCTCCAGGAGGGAGATGAGGCCCTGAAGTTTTTCTGAGAAAGAAGGATTTTGATTTTTCCAATTGTAACCCCTGAAGGGAGCCTGGTCTTGAGGAGTTCTGGCAGGCAAGGGAGCCTGTTGGAGCAAGAGGGAGGTTTGGAGGAATGGCAGGGAGAGGACTAATATACAGTGACACTCCGAGTACACAGAGGAAAAGATCAGGTGGGGAAGCTAGAGGGTGGTTTGGAGGAATGTCAGGGGGAGGCAGTGCCATTCCGAGTATGGGAAACAAGCAAAGAAAGTCCAAAAATACACCTATAGCTCTGGTCAATTGGTTTTTAACAAAGTTGCCAGAGCAATTCTTTAGGAAAAACCTACGTGAATGCCTGAAAACTATTTACACTATCATTTAAATA
>NW_007733744.1:20903-100536 GCF_000696425.1 Galeopterus variegatus | reverse complement strand
ATTGGGAAATTTGGGCGGTGACAGCTGGGCCATTGTCAGACCCCAAGATTACAGGTAAGCCAAATCTGGGGACAATTTCTTGTAACAACATTTTTAGTGTTAACTAAGTGGTTTTGGTTTTGGTAGGAAAGGCTTCTACCCATCCAGAAAAAGTGTCTCTGAACACCAAAAGGTAGCGATAACCATATAGTCCAGGTCTTACATCGGTGAAGTCAATTTCCCAGTGTTCGCCAGGGTTGGTTCCTTGCATCCTGGTTCTAATGGGCAGCCTTGGTTTTGGCCCTGGATTTACTTGTGAACAAATTTTATATCTGGTAACAATGTCTTTTGTTATTTTGCCAAGATCTTGGATACAATATTTTTTAAAAGTTCAGTTAATTTTTTGGATCCAAGGTGTGTTCCTTGATGCATCTGTTTAGTCAGCAAACTGCCTAGAACCTGTGGCAAATAAATCCTGTGGTCTGGCAGAATTTTCTAATTCATGGCATTGTTGGAGGCTTTTAAGATCTTAGCATGTTTTACTTCTTCTTTAATATAATGTGGACTCTGTGACAATTGAGGTGCCAGCACAACAATTAAAAAGTCAAATGGCCCCACTGGTTTTAACATGGCCTCTTTGGCAGTCAAATCTGTAGTAGCATTGCCTTGGGTCTCAAATGAGTTATCTTTTTGCTGCCCTGGACAATGTATGATGGCCACTCTTTTTGGATACCATATGGCCTTAAGGAGGGCTAGTATTTTTGTTTTATTATTTATTTATTTATTTATTTGCTGATGTTAATAGTTCTCTCTGTTTGTATAAGGCCCCGTGAACATGGCAGTGGCAAAAGCCTATCTGTTGTCAGTATATATGTTAACAGTTTTATTTTTTCCATGCTTTAAAGCCTGTGTTAGGGCTATGAGTTCAGGCATTTGAGCAGATGTTCTTTGGCTTAAGGCTTGAGCCCAAATTACCTGATCTCGTTACCATGGCTGTCCTGGCATCCCTGATTCCACTGGAGTTGAAACTGCTTCCACCAGTGAACAGCATTTCATTAGGGTCTGTCCAGGGCACATTAGTCAGGTCTGGCCAGAGGCCTTGGAGAGTCTTGATGGTTTCGACGCAGTCATGGACAGTCTCAGTTAGTTTGTCATCCAGGAGGAGGGTAGCCAGATTTACAGCCATGGTTTTTAGGGGCTGATCTAGAAGTAAAGCCTGATACTGGGTGAAGTGGGAGTTGTTGAGCCAATGTTCAGGTGCACTTTGTAAGAGAGTTTGTACAGAGTCGGGACCACTAAGCATATGTCTTGTTGGACTCTTTTACCAGTAAAGCAGTTGACATTATGGCTCAGAGATAGGCTGGCCATCCTGCAGCTACACTGCTCAACCTCTTGGAGAGGTAGGTGATAGGCCTCTTCCATGGTCCCAGGGATTGGGTGAATACCCCATAGCCAATGCCTTGCATCTCAGCAATAAACAGGGTGAAGGGTTTCATCAGATAAGGTTGGGGAATTTTTAAATCCCTGGGGGAGGTGAGTTCAAGTTAATTCTCCAGAGTATCATCCCACAGGGTCATTCCATTCAGAGGCAAAGAGAGGTTGGGTTACTTCTGCCAGTGGGAGGCTGAAGAAGGCATCCTTAAGATCTAGCTTTTTTGTTTGTTTCTCTTCTGGACTATCTCTGTCATTTAAGACCCTCTGGGAAATTTCCACCAGTTCAGATAACATTTTTCCTTTAAATCCTTCCTGTCTTTGAAGATTTCTTCTAATGTCTGGGACTGACTGGGTAACAAAGGCAATATTTATCACCTGCTAGTTTTCTGGGGTCTCAGGGTCCACAGGAGTGTAGGTCCTGTAAGCCTCCATAAGGCATTCCAGGAACGTGGTGGGGATTTTGTTTGGTCCCTGAATAGTTTCACTTTTGATAGGTTAGTGGGCTTCCAGGCTGCTGTGCAGAGTCCCCTAAGGAGCGTCTGGCAATACAGGGTGAGAGACTCCTTAATTTGGTCCATGTGTGGGTCCCACCTGTGTCTCTTAGAGGGAAACACACATTCAAGGCAAAAGGGGTCAGCCATCGTGACTGGTAACAGTTTTCAGGGCCTCCCCCTGGATCCACTTGCGTTCTTCTGATGCGAAGAGAGTGCAAGAGCTGCTGACAATCATCCCATGTAGGCTGGTGGGTAAAGAAAACAGTCTCCAGGAGGGAGATGAGGCCCTGAAGTTTTTCTGAGAAAGAAGGATTTTGATTTTTCCAATTGTAACCCCTGAAGGGAGCCTGGTCTTGAGGAGTTCTGGCAGGCAAGGGAGCCTGTTGGAGCAAGAGGGAGGTTTGGAGGAATGGCAGGGAGAGGACTAATATACAGTGACACTCCGAGTACACAGAGGAAAAGATCAGGTGGGGAAGCTAGAGGGTGGTTTGGAGGAATGTCAGGGGGAGGCAGTGCCATTCCGAGTATGGGAAACAAGCAAAGAAAGTCCAAAAATACACCTATAGCTCTGGTCAATTGGTTTTTAACAAAGTTGCCAGAGCAATTCTTTAGGAAAAACCTACGTGAATGCCTGAAAACTATTTACACTATCATTTAAATATTTATTTATATCTACCTAAATGTTGACTGTGACAACTGTTACACTGTGGAGTTAATAAGGCTGTATATTTTATAAAGTAATGAACAGAGTATGCTTTCTTAGCTGCCTAATTTACATTTTTCTGAAGTGTTTTGTCAGTTAATGCTTTCAACCAACTTAAAAGCAATGTTTTCCCCATTTTCTCCCTGAGTGGAAAGAATGCAAACAAACTGTGTTTAACAATAAGGTCAGCATGACATAAAGTAACAAAAGCCAATAAATCAAAAATGAGTTTGACATTCTGGGACTGATCTAGCAGTCCTACAACAGTCTTTCAAATTTTTTCTTTGATTACATTATATTCAGAGATTAAATCATTTCTGTTATGAACTATTGCTGTTTAACTTATCATCAACCTTCCCGAAATTTTTAAATCTTCTCCAGTGAAGGGAGAAGAAATTACTAAAGGAAATACTCTTAGCTTATTTTCAATTTTTAAAGCCACACTAGGTCTTCAGAGGAATCAGAGAGTACAGGAGGCACTGTGGGTGTTGAAGCCTTCTTCTGAGAAGCTATCAGAGAAGCTGGAAGAGAAGGCTTAGTTAAAAGCACAGATGGTGTTCAGTTTTCATTCACCTTGGGACATTTTTTAAGGCCCCATTTTAGTCATGATGGCTTGCCAGAGATTATATCAGTCCAAACCTGTATGTTTGGAAAAATTTTGTCCCATTTGTTATATAAGACCCCAGTTAATGACACGCAGAAACACACAACTGGCAACACACTAAAGACAGAGACAAGTGGCCACATCCAAAATTATTCTAAGATATCCACAGACACAACAATCACAATGACAAACATGAACAAGAAACATGGAAACACACTTCCTATTGACTTGAAAATCCCAAATCCAAATCCAAATTACCAATGGGCCCAGTGACATCTCGAGAGCCCAAGGACTAGGGGAGTTAATGCTGCATCCAGCCTCCCACTAAGTCCAAGCACTGGTGCACCATCTCTTACTGAGATCTCACCTACCTGGAGAGAGAGTAAAGTGACCCATCTGCCTCCAGGGAGAAGAGGAACAGCTTCTCTATCTTCTCCTAAGAGATAAATACAGGGAGGGATATACTCACAAGACAAATAATCTCACTGGGGCCTCCAAAATGTTATGAGACACCCTCCCACAAGAAATGCACTTACACACCACTCATGCAGAAAAGGGCAGTTTATTCACTCCAGCTGGCCAGCAACTATCTCTCAAGGAGCAACCAAGGAAGAGTGGCATTGGGCCTTGGTCTTGTGGGGTTTTTAAAGGCAAAAACCTCATCCCGTTGGCACGCAGGTTTGTCCAGGTGCACAAAGCAAGCTAGGGAGCTAGGTTACAAATGCCAGGAATGAGCCATTCGAGCAATCAAGCATACAACTTTTCATCGTGTATGTTCCCATGGAATAGTTCACTGTGTATGGCTCCTGTTTATATGCAATGGCTTTTGTTTCTATGAGAAGGTCAACAGTTTCTCATGCAGAAGGGGGGTAGTATGCAGGTCAGACAGGGGGTAAAATGGAGTTACTTAGGTTAAGCAAGCAATTCTACAGAAGCAGATAGCATATGATATGAGGGTGTGAGGAGCTCTATTTCAGCACTTGGGCTGTATGATCTATTTTCTTATTAACATGGGGATTGGACACAGGATTCCAAATGAGTGTTTCCTCTACAACACCTCTAGCTTTTATAGTGCTAAAATTCCTGGAAGGTATGCAAGTTGAAATTCAATATTTTTCACAAAAAAGCATATGATAAAAAACTTGCATAATGTACATTTCTTGTGGTACACTCTCTCAGCAATTGTTCCAGAAGATAAGCCTCCAGGTATACACACTCTCACACAGTCCCCTCTGACAGTATGCTGGGCTTTGCCATTGGACATGCTTCGACCAAGAAGACATCAGTAAATGTGATGCAAACATAGTTTTAAAAAGTTCTTGCTCCTGGGGCTTCCCTTTTTGGACAAAGTCACATTTTGATGAAGCCTGGAACTGTCCTGTTGGAGACACAAGGTGTAGCCAAGACTCACCACAAACCGCAGGATGTGTTAGTGAATCCATCTTGAACCAGCCAGCCTCAGTCAAGGCACAAGATGCCCACAGCCTCATCTAGAATCTGGGCAACACCAATAGAGGTATTTCCCAACTTAGCTTGAACCAAATATTGATTCATAGGAACTTAATGAAATTAAATAATTCTTTCAAAGCCAATACACTGTTGTTAATTTCTTTTCCTTTCTTTATTCTTTTCTTTTTGGTGGCTGGTCAAAATTTTTGTGTTTTGTTACACAGCAAAGCTGATACACCTAAGCACCTGGAAGTCATTGTTACTCATTTGGGGAGTGGGAGAGACACTCTTCAATTGCATGCCAAATACAATAAACAGAACTTTATAACCACATGTAGAAGTTTTGAAAACCACAATAAAAGTCGAATGAATGAACTGCAAAGTGGTTGAAGCAATGGGAAATAAACAAAAGCAAATTTCTTGAAATCAGGAGACTATGTATTGTATCTTACATCATAATAAAATTGTTACTTAAATGCATGCAGTGCACTGTTTTATTTACCTGTCATTGGTTTTGAGAAGTGTGATGAAGTCTGACTTTCCTATTTCAAATAATGTAAGATAGGATTATTATAATTTTTCTGCAGAACTTATGATTTATAAACACATTACTGACATTAGGGAAAAGCACTTGTGTTATTAACCCTTTATGTTTACATAATTTCCAGAAAGTGTTGGAATTACAAAGGGAAGAGCATGTTTAAAAGAAGGCATTTTAAGGCAATATGTGTTCTAATTTGGTGCCATGAAAATGATCTCAAAAGGAAGCAAAACTGGTTTTCAGCTAATTGTGGAAAAATGGATAACACTAATCACAAGCAGAAAGACCTCAGGATAGGCGGAACATAAGCCTATCTCTTGATGCCAAGTGGATTGACAGACTAGGCTTTAGAGAGCTCAGGCTCTGGAAACAATCAGTGAGGAGAGATTTTAAAAATGCAAGTTGTTTAGAGAGCACTGTGGAGAGATCCTCTCGGGTTTGACAGGGTATCCATGGGCCCCAATCCACACCTTCAAGAGCACTCCAATCAGTACCATTTCCTTACCTCTTGTCTATCATTCGCAGCCTAACTCACCTCTCCCTTTTCAAAATTGTTTCTAACCTTCTAGGAGAATGCAGTCATTGATACCTTTCAGAAAAGATAGTATCACTCAACTGCTGTTCACTGTAGACAGTATGATCAATAAATTCCTGGGACACTCAACGCTAAGATCTTCCCCTTTCTGGGACTGTTTTGCCTCTGGTCTGAAGCACCAGTGAGAGGGCTTGGGACACACAAGTGTTCTTTCATGTGGGGTTTCTATTCATGGGGCATCCTCCTTCTAACTTCGTAACACCTCTGTATTAGTCTGTTTCTGTTGCTTATAGCAAAATACATAGAACAGGATACTTCATCAGAAAATGAAAAATTTATTACTTACAATTTCAGAGGCTGGGAAGTCCAAAGTCCCAGGAACACATCTGGTGAGGGTATTCTTTTGTGATGGCTTTGCAGCAATGCAGGGATTTCACTTGATGGGAAATGGCAGAGCAGAGAGTTAGAGACTCTCATGTGCTCTTCTTTTAAAGCCCTCAGACCTTTGCCCATGACCATCATTATACCATCAACTTATTCACCTCTTCAAGTCTCCACCTTTCAATTATCATAATAGGATTTCCTGCCCTCTTAACAGTCACAGTGGGGGCAAGTTTCCACCACCTGCAACTTTGGGGGATATAATTTAAGCTTCAATGAGTTTGTTGACATTCAATCCACTGCAACCTCCTTTCCCCCAAAACAAAACAAAGAGACCGTCATCCAGTGCCCCAATCTCTCTCTCCTAGAAGTCACTGTCCCTGGACACTTGGTTCTGTATAAACTTCTGTAAATTCAAACCAGGTATGCTAGGCAGACTGCACAGTACAGGAGGGGACATGAAATTTCACTTGCCGGAGATTCACCAAGAAACTCCACAAATGCAACTGCCACAGAGTAACAGTCTGCACACACTTCACAATTATTTCTGCGGGAATTTGTGGCATTTCACTAGTATCGTCAATATGCTGAACTTCCAGATGGGTGAACTGAATGCCGTACAGGCTAGCAACATTGTCCAGATCCTCCAGTGTCAGAATTGTGATGTGAACTCACACCACAGACCTCCCATATGGTTGCCCTCCACAAACCCCCCTCCGGTGTTCTTTCACTGTGCTTCAGGAACCAGTTTTCATACACCTAGAAAAACACACCTGGTGTCTTGGCAGAGTACCACCTTCTAATAAGGCAGTCACTGAAAGCACAGCCCACTCATTTCTTTCCCAGCCCCAGATCTGCACATCCCAATGCTAGGACTGTTCCATGTCTGTGGCTTTTATCTAACTGTCAGGTCTGGCCCAAACAAGTTCCATGAACATTTCTATTCCACCAAGTGGTGTGACACCTGTCCCTCTCCCCAGGGCTCCCTGAGGTCTGTGGGGATCCTCCTTAATTCTCATCTTTATGTTCAGAGGCAAAGATCCCAACCCAACAGCCTATAGAGGAGCATCAGAGAGCTGCAGGGTCTGAAATGTCCTGGGAGAAGATGATGAGAATGGACGGAGTGGCAGATGAGCAGGAGAAATACAAAAGCTCTTTTTTTCACTGTCTTCTGCTGGTAATGTCATTGAAGGAAGGGGGCACGTTTCTACAGGCCTCGGCACCATTCCCTTGCAAACCAGTGGACGAAGATTTGTTCATTTCGTGGACAGTTAATCCTGCTGGTTGTAGATCAGATCCTCGTGGTCAGTACTGGTCTCTGCTCACATGACAGCATGTGAAATTCTGCTTCTTTATTAAATCCTGGTTTGACAACCTGATGCATTGTGGGTTGAATGGGGGAATTTGAATGTGAGCAGTTGATGATGTTTGAAATTAGCTTAAATTTCTTAGTTTGTTTTAAGTTATTGTGGTTACAGAATCCACGTATTTTTTTAAACATTCTAGTCTAAAGAATAAAAAAATCATGCCTCCATTTTTCTTTAAATTTGTTAAAAATCAGAAAATGTACATCATAACTCTCTTCAAATCCATGAAAAATGTGTCTTCTCATCAGCTGTACTAAATTGTGTGTTCAATGGATTATATTATTCAGTCAAAAAATCTGCTGTAGTGTGTAGTGTAAATTTGAATAAAATACCACGGTGATAGGGTAAGTGCACTCCATAATGCTTGTTCTTTTGTTTGTTTGTTTGTTTTGGACTGGTAAGGGGATTGCAACCCTCAGCATGGTCTTGTCCACACCACAGTCAGCCAGTGAGCACACCGGCCATCCCTATATAGGATACAAAACCGCGGCCTCGGTGCTACCAGCACCACACTCTCCCGAGTGAGCCACGGGGCCGTCCCCATAATGCTTGTTCTAATTTGCACTCCATCCAGTTTCTAAAAATTATTTGCCCAGACCCTCAAGCAACATCCATCCATCCAATCTTTTATTTATTTATTTTTTGTGAGACAGACGTGAATTTCATGTTTCCTTCTATGTTTTGTGCCACCAGCTAGCCTAGAGTTTCATACAGGAGTTTCTCAGAGCTCCAACTACTAATGCTGTTTCTCCTCAAATAGGGTTTTGTCTTAGTCATCCTGGGAGGTGTGCATTAAAGTGTAAAATAAAGGGTAGAAAAAAAAGAGCGTGACATTTTGGTGGGTGAGCTGGGATTCGTGAGGTTGGACTCTTGCCCAACAAACATCCCTGGCTTTCCCTTTTCCTAACGTGCATATATGCTCTGCCTTGTTTTAATTCCTGTGTTTTGTCTGATCCTACACTTGCCCCTCAGTGTCTCTATCCTACAAATCTAGGGAACTCAGCCTTGATCTCCCCAGAATTATTTTGCATCACACTTTAGAGTCCATAGCCTCTCTTCCTCAGAATTCTGCATCCCATGCCTCTTACTTAAAATCAATTGATATGATGTCTGGAGTTTATTAAATATAGAATGATTGACAGGTATAAAGTGGGGGTGAATTGGTGAGTGATATTCAGTTCTCTAAGATAAGGATTTTCATTTCTTCTTCGTGGTCCTCAGTCATCTGTCCATAAAAGTGGTGACAGTAATACATATTTGGATGGTGTGACATGATAATATTTATATGTTGCTTTTCATCAATAGAAAAGCATGTTCATGCTTCTCTGATCTTTTCCTGCTCTTTTTTAACCCATTTCTTTTTCCTCCTGAAGCATGAAATCCCATGACTCACCCTAGGTGATTATAGGTAATAAGAACCCCACTTCAGGAGGGCTCCGCCCCATGCCAGAGAGGAAAGAATGCTGCACAGAGAGGTCAAGAAGAACCTGAGCAAACAGGCTGGTTGGATATCCCCACCCAGTCTGTTTGCATTACATCACACCCTTTGGCCCAATCACATTTCTACATGGTTGTCCATGCTTCAGTCATGTCTACATAATGAAGCGTCTATAACAATCCAAGAGCACAGGGTTCTGAGAGCTCTGGATAGCTGAACAAGAGCTATCCTGAACAGTGGCGGTTCCTGGAAGGTGGCTGGCTGGGGAGAACATGGAAGCTCCACCCTGTCCCCCATACCTCCTCCTAGGCATCCCTTTGTCTCTATCCTTTGTAATATCCTTTATAATAAACCAGTTAGTGTAAGTACAGTTTTCCCTGAGTTCTTTGAGACAGTCAAGAAAATACTTGAACCCAAGGAGGAGTATGTAAAATCCTAATAGCTGTTTGGCCAGGAGTTCCAGAGGCCTGGATGTGTAACTGACACCTGAAGTGGGGGGACTGGGGACTGAGCTCCCATCCTGTGGGACCTAACGCTATCTCCAGTTAGTGTCAGAACTGAATTGAATTAGAGGACACTCAGCTGGTGTCTGCTACAGAATTGCTGGCTTTGTTCCTAGTAGGGAGAAACCCCCACACATTTGGTCACAGAAGTTTGTCTTCTGTGTTGATGACTGTGCTGTGAGAGCAAAAGGAAAACATAGTTTCTGTGTGTGTTTTACTTTTTCTTATTCAGACAGACACTTCACCCTGAGCCAATATCTAATAATATAAGGGCAAGAATGCAATCCCTTTCCTCCCTCTGTGAAGGTAACATCCTCAGAACCAAGGAAAGGAGGCCCAAAGATGCTATGTAGGTGTTTACACACTACTCATATATCGAAGTGCTCATATTTACAAGTTTTTCTTCAAGATATTCCTAAGTATTCTTATTTTGATACTATTATAACTAGAATTGCATTCTTCATTTTATTTTTGTATTGTTCATTTATTGTATAAAGAAATACAATTGTTTTGCCTATTGTTGTTGTATCTTGTTACTGTTCTAAATTTATTTATTGGTCCTTAGAGTTTCAGTGAATTCATCATGATTTTCTAAATATAAGATCATGTCATTTGGAAATAAAAATAATTAAACTTTTTTCTTTCCAAACAGGATATCTTTCACAAATTTCTGCATTTTTTTATTTTTAAAAAATTTATATTTAGTAAAAGCTAAATGGTTCTGACTAGTACATTATGTACAATAATGAATAGATGTGGTGTAAGTGCATACGTTAATCTTGTTATTAAATTTAGGAAATATACAGATTTTCACCATTGATGATAATGTTAGCTGTGTGAATTTTTTATGCCGTTTATCAATTGAGAATGGTCTGCTTTATCCCTACTTTGTTGAATGTCTTTATGGTGAAAGAAAGTTGAATTCTGAAAAATGTATTTTATGAATCTATTTAGATGCTTATGTGGTTTTCTTAATAATTGTGTTGATAAGGTAAATAATATTAAATGATTTTTGTTGTTAATCAATCTTGTATTCCTGAAATGAATCCAACTTGGTAATACAGTATATTATTTTTACATGTTGCTGGACTTTTCTTGTTTGTAACTTTTTTGAACATTTTTACATCTACATTCATAACACATGTTGGTCAGAATGTTTCTTTTCTCACGACATCTTTGTATATCATGATAGTATTGGCCTCTTAAAATGACTTGGAAAGTGTCTCTATTGCTTCTATCTTTTTGAGTGTTTAGGAAGAATTGAAACTAAATCTTCTCCAAATGTTTGGTAGAATTCACCAGTAAAGTTTCTGGATGTGGGCTTCTTTTGGTGTTGGAAATTCAACCATATGAATAGTTTAATGTAAACTGAGTAAATACTTAAATAAAGGCAGAGATTGTCAGACTTGATAAAAACAAACAAGAAACAGACTCAACAATATTTTATCAACAGAGACACACTTTAAATACAAAGACACTGACTGAAAGGAAATGGATTTTAGAAAGGTATATACTGTACAAACTCTTAGAATAAAAAGCTCAAGTTGAGATCTTACTATTAGACCAAATAAAACTTTGACACAAAATGTATTACTACAAAGAGGGACCTTTCATAATAATACATGGATCTTCCATGTTATAATGATTATATGTATGTATGTGCCTCAAAAGACAGTAAAGAAAAACAAAACCCACAGAACTTATCAAGAAACATGAAAAAAGCCACAATTGCTGTTGGGAAGTTAATACTCCTCTCATTAATAGATGGGACCAACAGATGAAATATCTGTAAGAAAAGAGACACAAATGTCATTGTCCTGAGCTGACTGACAATTATAAGGCACTATGTGTACATACCCCCAGACAGAACATATGCTAAGTTATAAAATAATCTCAAGACTGAAATCTTATAATGTATGTTTTCTGAAATTAAACAAAATGGAAATGAAATTAGAAATCATCGAGAAAAAGAAATCTAGAAACACCTCAAATATTTAAAAATTAAATCTAGGGACGGCCCGGTGGAGCACTTGGTAGAGTGCGGCACTTGGGAGCGCAGTGGCGCTCCCGCTGAGGGTTTGGATCCCATGTGGAGACCAGTCTGCTCACTGGCTGAGCACAGTGCTGGTGCGACACCGAGGGTTGCGATCCTGTTGCCGGTCGTGGTATGGGCGCGACACCAAGGGTTGTGATCCCATTACCAGTCATGAAAAAAAAGACAAAAAGGAAAAAAAAATTAAATCTAAACTTCTAAATAATTTATGAATTAAAGAAATGTTGAAGGAAATGAGAATATGTTGATGAAAATCTATTGTACCAATGACATCTGTGATAGATTAAAGACAATCACAAATTCTTTCCCACTCCCATCACTGAGGTAAAAACCAATTTTTCTTAAATCTGGGCTGGCCTTAGCAACTTGCTCAGCCAGAAAATCTGGCATATTAGAAACACTAAAGTCATTTGAGACCAAACATAGTACCTTAATTGGGAACGTGAAGTGTCAAAACTTACATCAAATATTAGTGTCTAAATAAATGAATAACAGTCATCTTACAATTTATGATATCAAAATATAATCATACATTTTAAAAAGTTCACTTAAGAAAAAGTATAGGAGAGAAACTGCATAAATTTGGAGTTGACAGTAATTTATTTGACATTACACAAAAAGGAAGAATAACAAAAATAAGTTAAACTGTATAAAGTTAAAACCTTTTCTGCATCATATGACAAAATCAACAGAGTTAAAAGGCAACCCATATAATGGTGAAAAATATTGGCAAAACATATATGTCATAAGAGATAAATATTCAGAACATATATTTAAAAACTCTACAAGTAAAAAAACAAAACAAGAAAATTAAAAATGGATATAAGATACATGAATTGCTGATAAATACATGAGAGGATCAATATAACTTAGTCATAAAAATGCATATCAAAACCAAACCAATGCATATCAAAACCATAATCAAAATAGTGTGATATCTTTATTAATGGCCATTTTATATAAATAAATATATTTATTTATAAGGAAGTGGAGAAACTGCAACCTTAATGTATTGCTGGTGGAAATGTAAAATGTAGAAGACGTTAAAAAACTGAACATAGAATTATCACATGATCCATCAATTCCACTCCTAGGTATATCCCCAAAAGAAGTGAAAGCTGAAAGTTGACCAGACATTAGCATCTGCATGTTCACAGCAGCATAATTCACAATGACCAAAAGGAGGAAGCAGCCCAAGAATCCACCTGTGTATGAATGGATGGAAAACAGGTGGTGCATGCACATACTAGTACTATTGAGCTTTGAGAAGTCAGAAAAATTAAAAAACTGGCAAATGCTACCACATGGATGAACCTCGAAGACACTATGCTATGTGAAATAATCAAGTCTCAAGAGAACAATATGTGATGATTGCATTTATATGAGGTTTTAGTACAAAAATTCACATACATAGATAGTAGACTAGTGCTTGCCAGGGCCTTGGGTAAAAGAAAATAGGGATTTAGTGTTTGGCAAATGCAAAGTTTTATTTGGGGAACATGAGCAAATATTGCAGGGGTATGGTGGTGGTGGTTATAAATTCATTTGAATATATTTAATTCTACTGATCTGTAACATTAAAAATGATAAAAGTGTCAAATTTCATGTTACGTATACTATATTGTAATAAAAAGTGTTTGTGAGGTAAGTAAAATATATAAGAAAATGGTACAAGTTCTTAAAAGCTCTGCTCCCTGTTTTTATTCTTTATGTATCTTTCTCTTGACACTTGCTCACATGTATCCCATGGACTCCTGCATACTTTCTCCCACTGACTCCTAAGTGTGTATCCACAACTGCTGGCTAGTAGCACAAACTACAAGAAAAACAAAACCTCATCACTGAAGAAACATATTCTTCAGGTTTTCCCAAAGGTGAGATTTCCATGGCAAAATAAAAAGTTACTATTTTTGAGCAACAAGTTTCTCCTCCTTTACAGGCACTGCAATAAAAATTTAAAAACACAAAAACAAAAGTAACAGTATATGAGACCAGATGCTATTGGAAGTCAGAGAGGGAAAAAGTCTCCTTTTGGTGGTTTGGGTCAAGAGTATTTGGTAACAATATCATATATGAGTATAGTTCAGAAAGTACATGGAAATATAGGACTAGGCCTGGCCGGTTATCTCAGTTGGTTACAGTGTGGTGTTGACACATAGGTCAAGGGTGCAGACCCCTGTACTGGCCAGCTGCCAAAAAAAAAAAAAAAAGGAAAATGAAAAAATAGAACTAACATATTACTAATCTTTCCATGAAATTTTGGAAATACCCTCACTAGAGGAGAAGAATAAAGAATGGAGTTTTCATTTTAGATTTGTTGAGCACAATGTGCTTTTTGGATAGCTTCAAAGAAGCATTAAATAGTGAGTTGAACCTATTGTCTAAAGAATGGGAGTGAGCTCCAAGCTGGAGAGGCACAGTTAGGAGCATCAAACAGCTGACAGTAAAATCCATCAAGGAGAACTGCAGAGTGAAGTGAATGGAAGCAGGATGGAACACTTGGATGAGATGTGTTAAGGAGAAGAGAAAGTGGAAGAATTCAGGTAATAAACAGAAGACAATCGGTGAAGCCATGTTACCACCTAACAGAAAAAAATTTCCATGTAAAAACCAAGAAAAATAGTTTCAAATACAACAGAAGATTCAAGTAAGGCAAAGCCAAAAACCACTCTTTGGATTGGACAATAATTTTTGTTAATGGTAACTTTTGTAGAACTGAACTAAAGCTGAATTGAGTGGATTTAAATGCAAATGAACAATGTAACTATTTATCAGAAAATATAACTTTGACCTGTCTGTGGTACAACCTATATATATCTATATATATACAGACCAGCTGAGAGAAATATAAAGAGTTATCAAGGGCCTGCAAGGGATTGTATTCTCCACACATTCCAGGATTTCCCATGCATCAAGTGGAGACTTTCAAAAGCTGTGTGGGACCACACCACTTGAGCAACTTCAAAAGAACCTTATTAACTGATATGTGATTCAGTGCTGGATAACTCTTGCCACTGCAGAATGAGCAATGTTTATTTCTGGGTTGGTAGTGAAACACTGTCCACTACACCATGCAGTGACCTATAAAGACTCTGCTTCAGACATTGTATCTCATGAGAATTTAACCTGTTGTCATCTATAATCAACTGAAATCATGTAACAATATCTTTTTGCCATGGTATTGGAAAGACCAGAGACCAACTTGCACTCATCTTAGATGGCTTTAAGGTCCTATAACCTGCCTATATGAACATGCCAACATTCTCTTGTTTATGTATATTTCACTAATGTTAAATTGTATTTATTTTTACTTTTCCACTTTAATTGCTGAATACTCATAAAGCTTCTAAAATATAATGTAAAACAAGTAGGTCAATACCTAAATAAACAACTTACCACAGATGGATTTGTTTTCTTTGCTCTTGGACATGGGTAGAGGAGTCTGGAATTGTAGTTGGAAGAGATGAATGGAGTCACTCATGAGACAAATGAATCCAGGGCTCAGCCCCAGATTCTACTGTGCAAAGCTCTCTACAAAACAGCTAGGAAACAAAACAAAACAATACAAGGCTCCCGGTGGGGAAATAGTCCCAGACACGAGAATGGGCAGGAAAGAACTCCCTGAAGGAACATGCCAATCCTTATTTTCTCTTCATTTATAGAGATTAAACCTACAATTTATCCTTAGTTTAATGAAAATATTTATTTGCTAATGATTTAGTGACAATTAATGTTACAGAAAAAAACAATTTAAACTTTTAAAGATGGTTGTTTAAAATAAATTGCAGTACACCATAAAAAGAAACATTACACCCTCACTAAAACTGACATTATAGAAAAACAATTGAGAGGTATAAACTACTTTCCTATTAATAAAGACACACCACACAGTAGTCCATAATAGTGTTTCCAGTAGAACACCTCTTGCTTTTAAAGACCTAAACTTGGGTCGGCCCATGGCTCACTTGGGAGAGTGTGGTGCTGATAACATGAAAGCCATGGGTTCAGATCCCTATATAGGGATGGCTGGTTAGTGCTCATGGGAGAGCGTGGTGCTGACAACACCAAGTCAAGGGTTAAGATCCCCTTACCAGTCATCTTTTAAAATAAAATAAAATAAAGACCTAAACTTTATGAAAAGAACACATCTTGCAAGCTCACATTTTTGGCCCATGGTGGTTTAGGGGAAATGTCCATAGTTTATATTTATCATACTATACTTTTCCACAACTGGCTGCCAGTGACATGCCTCTGTATTTATGCTTTCACATAGTTCCCTCCCAAAATGACACAGGGGTTGGCCATTTCACTTAGTTTGTCCAACAGGACTTCAGCAAATGAGATACAAACATAGTTTTGAAGAATGTTTGCCCAACAGAGTTTGCCTTCTTGAATACTCTCATGTTGCAAAGAAGCCCAGGGCTTGCATGTTGGATACACAAGGCCCAGCCAAGAGCCATGACAAACTGCTATGCTTGTAAGTGATGTCCTCTTCATGGAACAAGCCTCAGTCAAGGCGCCAGACCCCTATAGCCTCATTTTTAATTCCAGATGACACCAGCATAGGTAGTGCCCAGCTGAGCCCAGCCCCAAACACTGACTTATTGAAATTATAAATGACTGTTTCTTAAACCAGTAAGTTTTGTTCATTTACTATACATCAAATTCTAATACCTATAATCCCTGAAAATTTTGTATGTTTAGCATATTGGTGAAAAGGAAAGAGAGAATCAGATTATGTGACAAATACAATCAACAGAACTCCATCACACATATAAGTTGTTATAAGCACAATAAATGTCAACCAGATGGACCTCAGCATGGTCACTGGTAATAAGAGATGCCATGTGAACCATAAAAATAAATTCTCTTGAGATCATAAGACTATATTTAAATTTGTACATCATTAGGCTGTTAGTTATATGTGAGCATGGTTTTATTTATATTTTAGGAAACTAATTAGAGGCAACCGTGTGATTCAATCTAACTTTTTCTTTTTAAATAGTGAAATATAGGCTTTTATTAATTTTCTCTAGAACCTATGATTTTGAAGATTAGATTACTGACATGAAATGAAAAACAGTTATAATACCCCATGGGCTCACAAAATTCACAGAAAGCATTAGGAAAAAAAGGATAGGTATGTTCAAGGCAAAGTTTTCTTTTTCTCTTTTTTTTCAATTTTTAATTTAATTTTATTTTGTCAATATACAATTTGGTTGATTATTGTGGCCAATTACCGAAACCTTTCTCTCCTCCCTCTCCCCTCTCCCTCCCAAAAATGTCCTTTCTGTTTGCTTATCATATCAACTTCAGGGAATTGTAATTGTTGTGTTTTCTTCCCTCCCCTCCCCCCGGTTGATTGTGTATTTATTTATTTATTTTTAGCTCCCACAAATAAGTGAGAACATGTGCTATTTCTCTTTCTGTGCCTGACTTGTTTCACTTAATATAATTCTCTCTAGGTCTATCCATGTCATGGCAAATGGCAGTATTTCATTCTTCTTTATAGCTGAGTAGTATTCCATTGTGTAGATATACTACATTTTCTGTATCCACTCATCTGATGATGGACATTTGGGCTGGTTCCAACTCTTAGCTATTGTAAATAGTGCTGCAATGAACACTGGAGAACAGGCACACTTCGACTAGATGATTTCCACTCCTCTGGGTATATTCCCAGCAGTGGGATAGCTGGGTCATATGGTAGATCTATCTGCAATTGTTTGAGGAACCTCCATACCATTTTCCATAGAGGCTGCACCATTTTGCAGTCCTACCAACAATGTATGAGAGTTCCTTTTTCTCCACAACTCTGCCAGCATTTATCATTCACAGTCTTTTAGATATTAGCCATCCTAACTGGGGTGAGATGGTATCTCAGTGTAGTTTTGATTTGCAATTCCCGAATGCTGACTGATGTTGAGCATTTTTTCATATGTCTGTTGGCCATTTGTATATCTTCCTTAGAGAAATGCCTACTTAGCTCTTTTGCCCATTTTTTAATTGGATTACTTGTTTTTTTCTTGTAAAGTTGTTTGAGTTCCTTATATATTCTGGATATTAATCCTTTGTCGGATGTATAATTTGCAAATATTTTCTCCCACTCTGTTGGTTGTCTTTTAACTCTGTTAATTGTTTCTTTTGCTGTGCAGAAGCTTTTTAGTTTGATATAGTCCCATTTGTTTATTTTTCCTTTGGTTGCCCGTGCTTTTGGGGTCATATTCATGAAGTCTGTGCCCAGCCCTATTTGCTGAAGGGTTTCTCCTATGTTTTCTTTAATAAGTTTTATTGTTGCGGGGTGTATATTTAAATCCTTGATCCATTTTGAGTTGATTTTAGTACATGGTGAGAGATATGGGTCTAGTTTCAATCTCCTGCAAATGGATAACCAGTTATCCCAGCACCCTTTGCTGAAGAGGGAGTCCCGACCCCAGTGAATAGACTTGATGCCTTTGTCAAAGATCAAATGGCAGTAAGTGCGTGGGTTAATTTCAGGGTGCTCTATTTTTATTCCTTTATATGTGACCAGTCCTACTTCCTGAAGTGTTTCTCCTGTGTTTTCTTTAAGAAGTTTTATTGTTTCAGGGTGTATATTTAATTTTTTAATCCATTTTGAGTTGACGTTAGTGTATGGTGAAAGGTATGGGTCTAGTTTCATTCTCCTGCATGTAGATATCCAGTTCTCCCAGCACAATTTGCTGAAGAGGCTTATTATTATTATTATTATTATTATTATTATTATTATTTTGCTCAGAATTGCTTTCACTATGCATGGTCTTTTGTTATTCCATATAAATGTCTGGATAGGTTTTTCCATTTCTGAAAAAAATGTCATTGGAATTTTGATGGAAATTGCATTGAATTTGTAGTATGGACATTTTCACAATGTTGATTCTTCCAATCCAAGGGCATGGAGTATCTTTCCATCTTCTCGTGTCCTCAAAGTTTCCTGAAATATTTGCTCTAAATTGAATGCAGCTTATGAAATTGTTCTCAAAAGTCAATATGAGTTTTGACCTTATTGTGGAAAAGCTGATAACACTAGTCAAAAACTCAGCATGCCAGGTATCTATGAATTATGTGACTCTGGGCAACTTACTCATCTCCTCACATCGAATTTCTTATTTACATGGCAGAAAGACACTGGCAAACCCTCCTTGAACCACGAGGAAGAATTATTGGAATAGAGAAAGTATCAGCATATTTTGTATGTGGATACAAGTGTGGTGACAGACTAGGTTTGAGAGAGCTCCAATTGTGGAAATAATAATGGCAGAATGAAGTAAAGGTTCTGTGTTGGGGAGCAGTGTAGGCAGATCCTCTCAATCATAACAGGTTATCATCTGCTACAAACCACACACCAAAGACCCCTCCAATAAGTAATGACTTTCTAGGCTCTTGACTGTCCCTCACCCAACTCACATCTCCCTGCTGAAAGTTGGTCTGAACTTATCAATATCACCCAGTCACTGACAGCTTCTGAAGAAGGTAGGATCACCCAAATCTTGCTCATTCTGGAATTTAGGCTCAATGATTGCTTAAGGCATATAAAAATAAGGCCTTATTTCTGTGACTCTTCTGTCTCTGCTCTGAAGGGCTAGTGAGGGTGTTCCTGTGAGAGGGGTGTCATTTCAAGTACAATTCCTACTTATGGAGCCCCCTTATTCACACTGCATGAGAACTACTTTGCTCTCTCCCAAACTGCAACCATCATCCAGTACACCATTCTCCCTTACAGAACTCACTGTCCCTGGAAATTAATTCTTGTACAAACTTCTCTAAACTCAAACCAGGAGTTCTAGGTAGGCTCTACAGTGCAGGAGTGGACAGGAACTTCACTTATTGAACAGGCAGAAAGAAACCTCACAAATACAACTGTTGCATTGTAACACTTAGTCTGGACATACCTCACAATGATTTCTATGGGAATTTGGGAGCATTTCACTAGTATTAGTACAATCAAGGTACAGATGGGTAAACTGAATATTACACAGATTAGTAACAGGCTCCTTTATGACAGAGATGAAACTTGAACTCACTGCACACCTTCCATACTCACATTGTCTGCAGACCTCAACCCACTTCACCCCCACTTGAGTAGCCATCTTGAACTTGACCCTTGGTCAAGTATAAGAAAAAGTACAATTCTGGTCAAGATGGCTGAATAGACAGTCCTCAGCATCACTCTCTTCCACAAATCAACCAATACACAACTATAAAATAGCAATTACACCAAGCTGGGGACACTAGAGCTCAGGGGAAGAGGAGGAGAGACCTATGGAGTGCATGAAGGTGGGAGAAGCCACACTGAGAGAAAGAAAAAACCTCTCCAGCAGTTTTGTGCCATGGCCACTTTAAGGCTGGACCTCCTGTGTGCATGGAGCAGGGGCAGGTAGAAGCCACAGTTGTGCCCTTCAGATGAAGCTGCTTGGAGGTAGCGGGGAAGAAGAAGGCCTTAGTGGCCCCCAGTAGAGCAAGACCACCAATGGGGTTCCCATGGACCCACACTGAAGTGAGGAGCCACAACAACTGATAAAAGGAGCCACACAGAGACCAGTGAGTCATCCCAAGGGACTGGTGCATAGCCTGTCTCATGGGAAGGGTTTGCATAATGAGTGGTGGGAGAAATTATTGGGGTACAGCAAGGACAGGTGACCAGCACCCCAATCAGTGAAGGGCCAGTCAGAGGAGACTAGTTAAGAACATAGATTTACATGGGGTGCAGTTTGATGAAAAGACTCAGGCCCAGATCAGAGTTTCTACACAGCCCAGGTGCACTGGATCTCTGGAGAGCCAGAAATACTTATAACATCTACCATTAAAACCTGAGCTAAAATTAAAAATTAATAGGTCATTACTATCAACCTTAGAAAAACATAGAAAATGTTAGAGAAGAATAATATGAAGAATTCTATGCCAATAAGTTAGGTAATTTAGATAAAATGAAAAAATTCCTAGAATGATAGGGGTCCTGAAACTCCTGATAATAAAAATAATAATAAAATCATGAAAATAATTAGGAATCTGAGTAGACCTATTACAACTGCTTTTTTTTTTTTAAATGACCAGTAAGGGGATCTTAATCCTTGACTTGGTGTTGTCAGCACCACGCTCACCCAGTGAGCAACCAGCCATCCCTATATGGGATCCGAACCCGTGGCCTTGGTGTTATCAACACCACACTCTCCCGAGTGAGCCACGGGCTGGGCCCCTATTACAACTGCTTTAATCATAAAATGCCATACACCACAAAAACTTTATGTTCAGAAACTTCTGTTAAATTTGACCAAACATTTGGGGATTTAATATAAAGTCTGCTGAAACTATCCAAAAAATGGAAGCACAGTAGACAAATTTCTATTCATTACATGAGGCAGTTTTACTACCATACCAAAAGCATACTGAGAAATCAAAGAAAAAAAATCAGACCAATTTATCTTGTAAATCTAGGTTGAAAATTCTTCAAAGCAATAAAACCACACAGAATTCAGCAACATATTAACATAATTACCCCCACAACCAACTTAAATACCCAGGAATTCCAGCTTTTGTGCAGTGGAAGCACACTCATGCTCTTCCTGAAGAGCACTGACCTCTGACAATGTAATCCTTGAAAGTGCAGCCCGTGTCCCCTTTCCCATGTTCATGGCTCTCACAGGCACATCAGCTCCAGCCAGCATGAGACCCACCAAATTTGCTTTGCCACCAAGAGCTGGGAACCATGTCCTGACCCCCAGGGTCCACCCATGACATAGGGTTTTCTCTTTCATCCTGGCATTAACCTTCAGGAGCACAGAATCAGAACCCCAAGTCTGGGGAACAGTGCCTGGAGAGCCAAAGGGTAGAAAAGTTGCAGGCAAAGATGGCGTGAATGGGTGGAGCAGCACATGCCAAGAAGCCACCCGGTGCAGCCCTTCCCTTAGTCCTACACTGATGACGTCAATGGAGAGTGAGACTACATTTCCCAGGAGACTCTCCATCTTCCCTTAGGAACCAAAGAAGAAAAATGTTTTGCTTATTTTCTCAGCAGGGAGTCCTGTTACCAGGATACCAGGACCTACTGAATAAAGGCTGGCCTCTGTCCACGTGACAATGACGTCAAATTCTAGTGCTTTATTAAATCCTGGTTTGTCAACCTGGGACGTTATGGGAATAATAGGGAAATTCAAGTGTGGATCAACTGGTCAATTTTTGTAATAAGTAACATTTTCTTTCTTTCTTTCTTTTTAATAGTTTTGATATAGGTATTCCTGTCATAGAACCCACATCGAATTTTTACGAATGCATTTTAAACTGTGGAAAAATCTTGTCACTATTTCATTTTAAATTTGTAAACAAACAAGAAATTAATATAACTCTTTCAGCCTATTAAAAGGTGTCTGTTCTCAGCCACTATACTAATTTGTGAGTCTTCAGTGGATTACATTACACAGTTGGAAAACTGCTTTTGTATATATATATAGTGAAATAAAGCAGCAGTTATAGGATAGCTGTATTGAACTGAGCTGGACTGAAGCCATGTTGGGACCTAAAACCTCATAGCCTTTAGGGGGAAAAAAAAAGACATGCTAAGTCTTTCCACACTGTCCATGTTTTGTAGTTTTCATTGTTCAAGTTTACACTTCTTTTGTTTGAGTTATTCATGTTTTGCTTTTGATATTATTCTATGTAGAATTGTTTTCTCAATTTTATTTTGGGGCTGTTTATTTCTTATGTATAGAAATTTGATTATTTTTTGTACATTGATCTTCTATCACTTTCATGAAGTTGTTTATTAGTTTTAATAGCTTTTAGTGAATTCCTTACAATTTTCTATATACAAGAGCATGTCATCTGTGAATAAAGATCACTGCACTTCCTTTCCAATGTAGATGCTTTTTATTTATTTCTGTTGCCAAATAGTCCTGGCTAGCACATCTAGTACAGCAATAAGTATATGTGGTGAGAATGGATATACTGATCTTGTTCCTGATATCATAAAATAAGTATGCTGGCTTTGGCTATGAAGAATATAATTAGCTGTGGGTTTTTTGTTTGTTTGTTTGTATTTTAATGCCCTTTATCTGTTGTTGATGTTTCCTTCTATTCCTATGTTAAATGTTTTCATCATAAAAGGATGTTAAATTCTGTCAAATCCATTTTCTGCATGTATTAAGATGGTCGTGTGGTTTCGTATGTTATTGTATTGATATGTTATATTATCTTAAATGATGTTTAGCTGTTAACTAACCTTCTATTTTTGAGAATTTAACTTGGTCACGGAAAATAATTATATGTTTCTGAATGCTGTTTGTATTGTTTTTGCAGGATTTTGTATCTATACTTACGAGGTAAACTGGTTTGAGTTTTTTTTTTCCCTTGCAATATCCCAGTATGCTTTTGGTATCATAGTAAAACCGCCTCATGTAATGAATGTAAAAGTGTCTCTACTGTGTTTCTATTTTTAGACAGTTTGAGCAGACTTTATATTAAATCTTCTCCAAATGTTTGGTAGAAGTAAATAGTGAAGTTTCTGAACAAAAACTTTTCATTGGGTATAGAAGTTTTTTATTATTAAAACACTTGTAAAAGGTCTATTCAAATTATTTATTATTTTCTTGAGATTCAGTAGTTTCTCTTTTTCTAGAAATTTTTCCATTTTATCTAAATTATCTAACATATTGGCATACAATCCAGCACATTATACTTCTCAAATATTTTCTTTATTTTTGAAGTTTGTTAGTAATGACATCTTTAATTTTTGATTTTCGTTATTTGAGTCTTATCTCTCTTCATTTTTTTCTTTTTTGCCTTGGACTAGCTAAAGATTTGTCAATTTTTTTGATCTTTTATTGACCTCCTTTTAATGTTATCATTATTCTTTATAGTTTTTTATTTCCCATTCCATTGCTTTCATGTGTGTGTAATTTTATTTTTTTCTTTTATTATGCTTACTTTAGACTCTGTTTACCTTACTATTTTCAGTAAAATTTCCAGGAAGCTTAAATTATTATTTTGAAATCATTATTCCTTTGAAATATACATATTCATATGTATAAATTTACACGTAATCACTGCTTTAGCAGGCTTCCAAACTTTTTTATTCATTTTTACTGATAAATGAACACTTCCATCATTATAATATGTTTCCCATTTTCTCCAATAAATTTTTATGCTTTAGGGCTGACCCTGTGGCTCACTCGGGAGAGTGCAGTGCTGGGGGCACAGTGGCACTGGGAGCGCCAAGGCCGTGGGTTCAGATCCTATATAAGGATGGCCAGTGTGCTTACTGGCTGAGCGTGGTGCAGGCGACACCATGCCAAGGGTTGCAATCCCCTTTCCGGTCACAAAAAAAAAACAAAGAAAGAAAGAAAAAAAGAAAGAAAGAAAGAAAGAAAGAAAGAAAGAAAGGAAGGAAGGAAGGAAGGAAGGAAAGAAAGAAAGAAAGAAAATGTTACTTATAAGAAAGAAAGAAAGAAAATGTTACTTATGAAAGAAAGAAAGAAAGAAAAATTTTTATGCTTTAAAATCTATTTTGTTTTTTTTTTTCCAAAAGATCAGATAACTGTTTGTAGGCACCACTTATTGTTGGATACATCTACTTGATACAAATAGAAGGATTGAAAGAAAGAAAGAAAGAAAGAAAGAAAGAAAGAAAGAAAGAAAGAAAGAAAGAAAAATTTTTATGCTTTAAAATCTATTTTGTTTTTTTTTTTCCAAAAGATCAGATAACTGTTTGTAGGCACCACTTATTGTTGGATACATCTACTTGATACAAATAGAGGGATTAAGCTGCAAGGTACTCTAATATTTTATTGCTTCTATAAGAAATCATTACAAACATAATGGCTTATAACAGCAGAAATTTATTCTTTCACAATTCTGAAGAACAGAAATCTAAAATCAGTTTCATTGGACTAATATGAAACAGAGATGGGGAGATGACAGCAATGTGCAACACCTGCAAAATTTTAAGTGGAGGGCATTTGGAGAACACTGAACCCAGACAGAGCTAGGTGAAGAGAGAGGTCTGAGTCTAGGTGGAGAGCAGGAGACAGAGCCCAGCCCACTTGGAACACCTTGTGTGCAACTTTGACTAGGCACACTAAACACTTGCAAGCCCCATAGTGTAGGATATTTAATAGCAAGCTGACAGAGTCCTTGCTGTCCTAGGGAATAGACCAGCAAGGGTGGCTTCCCATTTTGCCTGCTTTCCCCTTTTCCCTCTCCTTGAGGTCTGACCTTTGATTGAAACTGTAACCCTGAGAGCTTTGTAAATATGCACTTATGCTCTTACTTTGCTGATTAGCAGTTAGCCATGAAGCTTCAAGAGCCATGGCAGCAGAAAATGTTTTATAAATAGCTTTGTACCAGACATAACTGGTTAATCAGTACAATTTGTTATTTTTATTGGCTTATAAAAAAGAACCTAAAGTAAAATGTGATGCTTCACAGGTCATCAGCCTGTGTAGCCCTCCTTATCCCGTAAGTGTGCTTCTTCAATTCCCCACCATCTCTGCTTGGTACTGGTCAACAACAAGTGGCGTGCAAACAGGGACCTGAGTATGGAGAAACTTCTTGGATACAGGTGAGGGAACCTTCATGTTTTAGGGTATGCACCTATGCTGTTTAGAAATGAAGGCATATAGTCAGGAGTAAAACTAATGGGGCAAGGAGGGGGCAAAGAGTGGGATCTCTTTCTCCAAGTTTTGAAATCTATGCTTAAAAACCTGGAGCTACAAGTTCTCTATTGTTCCATGAGAAAAAATTTTACATCACATTCAAGAAGTCTGCCCCTGGTTTCCTGAAGAAGGGACAATCAATATTGAAACTAGGGAACATGTTGGGAGATGGCTCCAAGACCATTATTGTGCTTCTAAGGTCCCCGTTGACACCTTTTCTTTATGGAATTTAATCAGAGACTGTTTGCATCTCAGCCATGAAGCTTCTAAAGCCCATGTGGTCTCAACTGTCTTTAAACCCATTGAAGTTTCTTATATACTTTCTTCCCCACTGATGTTATTGAAAAACCTTTGATTGGGGAATGCACTTAAGAGATAGAGGATAAAGAGGAAATAGATAATGAGGCAGAATCACCTCCTGCCAAGCCATTGCCTCCACCCCTACCTTTGGCCATTGAGTACCCTTTTTGTTGGGTTTTGACTGTCTGATGAAGTCCTGCCATTGAAATCATAAATGGTCTTCAAAGGCACCCTGTCTGTGTTCCCATGGCCCCACGGTGCCTCAGACACACCCTATCCTATGCCATGTCCCACAAATGTCTCCTTTACAAAAGGCTCTCCTAAGAGCATGGGAGAGAGGGGAAGATGGCTTGCAGGGATACAGATGTTATCCTGTTACTGAGTCTTTAAATGCTGAAAGACAAGCAGTGCAAGATTATCAACTGCTCCCTTCTAAAACTCTGAAGGAGTTAAAAACTGCTGTTGCACAGTATGGGGCTATGGCTCCTTTCACTTTATGCTTACTTGAGGCAGTTGTGGTCAAAGCTCTCCCCCTAGCGGATTGGAAAAATATTGCAAAATCCTGTCTTAGTGGAGGCGAATATCTTTTGTGGAAATCAGAGTTTTCTAAAAATGCTCACGAACAAGCTGAGCACTATCACAGGGAAGGACTTGAGGTTACTTTTGATATGCTAGGAGAAGGCGAATTTGCTACAGTAGCACAACAACTTGGATTCTCTGCTGATATGTATCAGCAGATTAATACTCTTGCTCAACAAGCTTGGAGGAGGCTTCCCATGGCTGGCAATAAAACGGAAGAACTTAGTAAGATCCGTCAGGGTCTTGATGAGCCATATCAGGATTTCTTGTCCTGTTTGCTGCAGGCCATGGGATGTTAGTGGCAGATGGGGAAGCTGGAATGTTACTAACTAAACAGGTGGCTTATGAAAATGCCAACACTGCTTTCCAGGCTTCTATCTGCCCTTATAGAAAAAAGGGAACACTCTCTGATTATGTCCATCTCTGCATGGATATTGGACCTTCATATATGCAGGGAGTGGCCTTTGCAGCTGCTTTGTGAAATATAACTCCCCCTCAATATTTAAGAGAACAAGAAAAGAAAAAACCTTAATATGGACCCAAAATGTGCTTTAAATGCAGGAGGAGGAGTCATTTTGCAAAGCAATGTCCTAATCAGGACTCTGATTCTGGCAATTCACATTCTACTCCTGCCCCAAATATCTGCCCATGATGTCAGAGAGGACATCATTGGGCTAATGAATGCCGTTCCAAGACCACAGTAGAAGGCTGGCCCCTTCCTCAATAGGGAAATGGGAAACAGGGCCTGGCCTGGATCCTTCAAACAATGGAGGCCATGTCCATCTATCCTCCCCAAATTCTGGAGTCAGCCTCTGAGAAGCCATCACCGACTTTTCCCGAGCAACCAGAGGAAGTGGAGCATTGGGAAGCTCAATAGCTCAGTTTGTGTTAAACCCTACTATGGGGCTACAAGCTATCCTTACCAGTATATTTGACCCTTTACATCAGGCAGTGTAGGAATTATCTTGGGACAGAGCAGCCTTACTTTAAAAGGCCTTGAGGTGTTTCCTGGAGTCATTGACCCTGATTATACTGGAGAGATATGAGTTAAGGCTGCCGCAGGGCAAAGAATCATCACAGTCTCTCCTGATATGAAAATAGCTCAACTAGTATTAGTTCCTCTTTTAATTACAGGTAACGTTCTTTGGGAGAATGTTATGTCCCAAACATATTGACCTGCTTCTTGGCCTTCATAGCCAGCCAAGACTGAGCTCCAAGGGATCAGTCAATCAAGTGCACTTTGGCAAAGTAGCTCTTTCCTCCCTTGGACTGACAATGAAGGCCATTCCAGGACTTTGCATCCCTATGTGCTTTCTTCTATACCTATTAATTTGTGGGGACATGATGTCTTGCAGCAAATTGGAGCTTTACTATTGAGTCCCAATGAAATTCTGCACCATTCCTCTACCCCTTTATAATGGGGGCCCTGATATCTCCTGCCACCGTTGATCCAATATCTGGGATCTCAGATACACCTGTATGGATGAATCAGTGGCCCCTTACTCAGGAGAAATTGCTTGTTTGTCAAAATCTGGTTCAAGACCAACTCCAAAATGGCCATACTGAGCCCTCTAATAGTCCTTGGAATACCCTTATTTTTGTCATTAAGAAAAAATCTGGCTTGTGGAGACTTTTGCAAGACCTCTGAGCTATTAATGCAGTTATGAAACCCATGGGCATTTTGCAACCTGGCCATCCATCTCGTATAGCCATTCCAGCTTCATTTTATTTAATGGTTCTGGACCTGCAGGACTATTTCTTTTCCATTCCCTTGTCTCCTTCAGATTCTGAATGGTTCACTTTTAGCATACCCTCTTTTAATTTTCAAGCCCCCATGAAAATGTATCACTAGAAGGTATTGCCACAAGGTATGGCTAATAGTCCTACATTATGTCAAAAATATATTTCTAATGTTTTTGAGCCTTTAAGATGCCAATATCCTCAGGCATATATCATCCATTGTATGGATGATATTTTAATTTCCCATGAAAATCAACAGCCTTTTTACTTTCAATATTTGATTCCCTTTCCAATGTACTAGCTACTTATGGTTTGGTTCTATCTCCGGAAAAAATTCAAATGCAACATCCCTTTCGCTATTTGGGTCATATCATAAACAACAAGACCACCCACCCACAAAAAATTCAAATCAGGTGTGATTCTTTGAAGACACTTAATGATTTCCAAAAACTACTGGGAGACATTACCTGGCTTTGTCCTTCCCTCCAACTTACAACTGCGGGACTTCGGCCTTTATTTGACATCTTAAACTGTGACTAATCACCTAATTCTCCCAGAAGTTTGACTCCTGCAGGAATCCATGCACTGCAGAAAGCAGAACAAGCCATCCACAAATCACAGGTTTTTTTGTGTAAACCCATTATCACCCATATTTCTTACCCTATTTCCCACACCTATTATCCCCACTGCGTTAATATGGCAGAAACATGGCCCACTGCAGTGGCTTTTTTTACCATCTCACCAGACTTGTACCTTAACTCCTTATTATCTGTTTCTCACAGCTTTGATTATCAAATGGCAACATCAATTGCAACAGTTGTTTGGAATTGACCCTCATTATATTGTTATTTCTTTCTCATTGCAGTGGTTTCAATGGTTAATGAGCTCTGTTGCTGCTTGGCAAGAAGCCTTTGCAGAGTTTACGTGTCAAATCTCTGTCCATTATCCTCAGAATAAACTGTTACAATTTTTTAAGTGTACTTCATTCATCCTTCCTAAAAATTCTTCTTCGATTCGTTTATCTAACTCTTCCCTTGTGTTTACCGAAGATTCCAGCACTGGACTGGCAGCAGTAATTAATGATGACCAACCTTTTTCTAGGTATGTTCAAGCCTCTTTTACAAAGCACATTGAACTTCATGCTGTTATTTATGCTTTTTCCTTATTACAGGACAGTCCCTTTAACTTATATGCAGACAGTCAACATTTGATCTTAGTTTTGCAGGATATTGAAACAGCTCGTATGAGTTCCACCTCTGACCCTGAATTACATTCCTTGTTTGTCTCCTTACAAACTTTAATTCATAACCGCACTTGCCCTTTTTTGCTGCCCATATTCATGCACATTCAGCTTTACCAGGTCCTCTTTCATCTGGCAACGCCCTTGCGGATTCAATTACATGTAAGGTTTATACTGCTTTTGAATCTGCTCAACATTCAGATGCTCTTCATCATCAAAATTCTCAAGCACAAGGTCGCCAATTTAATCTTACCAGAGAGGCCACTCGCCAGATCGTCCAGTCTTGTAAATCTTGCCTTTTACATCACCCAGTTCCCCATTATGGAGTTAACCCTCATGGTTTGTTGCCTGCACAACATTGGCAAATGGATGTCACTCATAGTTCTTCCTTGGCTCTCTTTCTTTTGTTCATGTCACTGTTGATACCTTTTCTGGCTTTCTTGTGGCTTCAGTGAGAACTGGAGAAGCTACTAAACACATTATTGCTCATTGTTTATTTGCTTTCACTTTTGGGAGAGCATAAATGTGTCAAGACAGGTAATCCTCCAGGTTACACTTGTAAAGCTTTTGCTATATTTTGTTCTTCATTTAATATTGATTTACACACAGGTATTCCTTGCAATCCACAAGGACAGGGCATTGTTGAATGTGCTCATAGCATGCTGAAAACTCAAATAATCAAAATACAGAAGGGGGAAACATACTCCCAGTCACCATATAATGTTAAATCATACCTTGTTTGTTTTGAATTTTCTTAATGTAAATGTACATGGTCTGTCTGCTGCTGAACGTTTGCATCCTCAAGAATGACAGGCGTGGCCTGAGGTTCTCTGGAGAGACCCTCAGACCAGTGATGGACATGGACCCGGTCTGGTATTGACATGGGGTAGAAGGCATCTGTTTGTTTTTCCTAGAGAGGAAGATGCCCCATGCTGGATCCTGGAGAGGCTGGTATGACATGGAGAAACAGAACAATACCAAACCAAAGAAGTGATGGAGAGAATGAAGCACCTAAGGTTGATTCCTCTGACTCTGATGAGAAGAAAAGCACACAGTACTAGGAGAGCATCCGTCACCTGGAGCCAAATCAAATGACTCCTGTCAGATGCTCAAGAAGTGGTAAAGAGGACATAAGGGCAGTTGACTCTGAAGGTGTTATTTTTAGCTATGATGGCACTTCTATTTTGTCAGGTTAGTGTAGTATAAGGAGAAATTTGGGGGCATATTATCCTAATCCTCCTATGTTAAGGCCAAGGACATGGGTTGACCCAAGTTTTTGTGTTTTCACTTATGATACCCTATTGATGGCTGGGAAGGATGGAACTATAATTCCTGAAGTAAATAGGTCTGTTAATTACTCTGCTCAATCTTCTGTTTTACCTGTTTGTTTTACCACCAAGCCTAGGTTTAGTTGCTTTCATACCCGCATCCAAGGAAAATTGGTATAGAAGCACCTTCAGAAGGACTCTAACCTCATCCAGGAGTTCATATACAGACTGTAATGATGTATGGATTGCATAAGATAAAAGATAAAAAAAACTGGTGCTCAAGGAGCCCCCCCCCCAGGACTATCTTCTTGTGTGGATGAACATGGACAGCCTTTTGTTAAACACCCCCACTGGCTGGAATGTTAATATCCCAGTCCCATATTGTATCACCCTGTTGGGTTTCCTTCAGATGATAAGGTGTCATGGGACTGGTCTCATCATCACCTAGAATCCCAGCTCCCACCTGACTGGGTGGTACCTGGGTGTTGGGTGACTAGTATATGGTATAGCCCATCCGGATTTGTGGAGATTGCTTGCTTCATTGAGTGTTGTTACTGTATCTATCATAGACCCAGTTCAAAATCTTGTGGTTTCCTATGATCTATGCTCCTGGGTAGCTCCTCCCAATGTGCTACTTGTGGGAAATTTTGAAATAATGCCCTGTGGTAATGGTTATAACATCTCCTGTAAGCAATGTATTTTAACATCCTGTATCTCTTCCAGTATTGGGAATTAACACAAAGAAAGGAGATTAATGATTTTAACACAACCCTCTTTTGTAGTCCTCCCTGTGCATGTAAATGGCTTTTGGTGTGAGGATACAGGTTCTCAGGTTTTATCACATGTTTCTGCACTGTTATCTTGAACAAAGTGCTTTCTAGGATTGCTTATTGCCAGAGTCCTCACACTTATTTCTGTTGCGGCTTGTGCAGTGACCTCTATGCTTGCTCTGTCTCAAAGTATCCATACTGCCCATTATGTAAATCAATTGGCTCAAAATACCTCATGAGCCTTAATGGTATAAGAGGAGATAGATAGAAAAATTAATGCCAAGCTTAATGCTCTTGAAATGGCAGTAGACTATTTAGGAGAACAAGTACAGATTTTTAAAATGCACATGTCATTGCAATATCATGCCACCTATAAATGAATTTGTGTAACAGCAAAGCTCTTTAATAAGACAGAATGGGAATGGGAGAGGATACATCGCCATGTGCTGCGTGTCTGGCATTCAAACAATTTTAGTGTAGTTTGAACGTTTTACATCAAGACATTTTAAACATTCAAATATTTAAATATTGTGACTCCTAAGGAACTTGTGAAGATATTGTTCAATAAATTTTCTCAGTTGAATCATTTGAATATGGTGCAACAAATATTATACCTGTCCATAGCTTTTATAATTGTCTCTGTATTTGTCCTTTTGTGTTTTTCAGTCTGCCTCTGCTGTAAGAACCACCAATTGCAATGACTCCATCCTATCACCCAGCAATTATGGCTTCAGATTGGAGGTACCAGGGTCTTCATCATCCAAAATATAGAAGGGGGAAATATGAGGCACTGAATAGCAAGCTGACAAAGTCCTTGTTATTTTAAGGGAATTACACTGCAAAGTCTGGTTTCCTGTTTGCCTGTCTCCACCTTCACCTTTGCCTTGAGGTCTGACCTTAGAAAAAAACCAGGACCCTGAGAATTGTGTAAAGGAGGAATTTATGCTCTTATTTTGCTGATAAGTAGTTGACCATGAACCTTCAAATGTCATGACAACAGAAAGTATTCTATAAACAGCTTTGTACCGGACATAACTGGCTTATTCAGTAAAATATGTTATTTTTACTGGCTTATAAAAAGAGCCTAAAATAAACTAAGGTGCTTCATTGGTCAGCAGCCTGTGAAGTCCTTCTGACCCCATAAGCATGTCTTTTCATTTCCCTATTGTCTCCCCTTCGGTACCGGTCATCTACAATTATGTATATTTCTTTTGGTACACTATTCCAGTAATGTTACCCAGTGATGGATCTCCCTACACCCAAACCCTCATGTACAACCCTCTGACAATGAACCGGGCTTTGGTATGTGACTTGCTTTGGCCAATGGAATGTTAGCAAATGTCATGCAAACATAGGTTTGACAAGTACTGGCCACTGGTGTTTGCCTCCTTAAACACAATCATAGTATGAAGATGCCTGGAGCTACACTTTTGGAGACACAGGCCCCAGCCAAGTGTCAGCACAAACCACAGGATATGTGAGTGAAATCATCTTGAATCAACCAGCCTCAGTCAAGTCACCAGGTGACTAAAGCTGAACTGCCCTGCTAAACACACCGAAAATGTGGATTCCTAGAAATATAAGATAATAAAATGGCTGGGTTTTTAAAGCCATTTGGGTTTTGATTTGTTTCTTACATGGCAAATGCTAAATGATACACCTAAGCCCCCAGAATTCAATGTTTTGAACAAAACTATGTGGCACTGAAAGCCTTAAATTACACATCGAACAAAATTGATATACGTTCACAACCACAGGGAGAAGTTTTGAAAATTACAATGAATGTCGACTGAGAGGGACTTCATTGAGGTTCCTGGCACTAATGCAGGCCATGTGTGCCATAAAAAGCAATTGTTTGCACATCAGTAAACTATGGTGTTAGATATTGTTTTTTTAAATATCATGTAAAAGTTGTTTGCTCTAAAAACATAAAAAGGGTCTGTTTCTTATAAGTTAGTAGTGAACTGTACAAGGGTACTTCAAAAGTTTATGAGAAAATATAATTAAAAGAAAATAGGGATCTCTCCATGAAGTTTTTGAAGCACACTAGTATTCTCATTTTCCCATTTAAGTAATGTAAAATTGGCTCCTATATATATATTGGCAAAATTTGTGATTTTCAAGAATAGAACACTGACATTAAGGGAAGTACTTATGTTATTTACTTTTTGTAGTAACATGATCCCCAGAAAGCACTGGAGATCAAAATAGGATAGGAATGTTTAATGCAATGTATGTTAAAGCATACATTGTTCTAAGTTGACTTGAGCATTACAAAAGTAATCTCAACAGTGAACAAACAGTTGTTTTGATGGAAGTGTGGCAAAATGGAGAACAATAGGCAAAAAGTCAGGATGTCTAACACCAACAAATCATGTCACCCTGGGCAACTCACATTTCCTCATAACCAATTATTTTCACTTCCAAGATAGAAATACCTGGCAAAACATTTCTGAACCACCAGAAAGAAACTATGAAGATATAACACCATCAGCACATCTCTAGATGCCAAAATTGGTGATAGGCTGCGTTTGAGAGAGCTCAGACACTAGGACCAATGAAGGAAAACTGAAGGAATGGGAATGTGCTCAGAGAGCACTGCAGACAGATCCCCTCAGATATGAGAGGTTATTTCTGCACCTCACAGAATTCCTTCAAAACCCCTTCATTGAGTAACATTTCCTACATTCTTCTCTATTCTTCTCAAACTCACTCTCCCTTTTGAAAGTTGTGCCAAACCTTCCAATATCACCCAGTCTCAGGTGGTTACTGAATGAGGTATTATCGGCCAACTCTTGCGCACTGTAAGCACGAGACTGAATAACTGCGTGGGCTGTGAAAGCTACGCCTTTCTGGGACTCCTTTGCCTCTGCTCTGAAGCAGTCCTGAGAGGGTTCAGGCCACAGTGATGTTCTCCCAGGTGGGATTCTTATTCATATTCACAGGGTGAACTCCGTTAAACTCTGTCACAGCTCCTGTACTCCTAAGAAAACCATAATATCATCCCATGCCCCAATGTCCCTCCTAGAAGTCCCTGTCCCTGAAAACTTGGTCTTATATCAACATATGTAAACTCAGACAAGGAGTGCTAGACAGGCCTCACAGTGCAGGAGGGGCCAGAAACTTGACTTGCTGAAGAGACACCCAAAAATCACACAAACACAACTACCACAGAGTAACACCCTGTCTGCACACACCTCAGTTACTATCTGGGAATTTGGGGCAGTACACTAGTATCAACACGCTCATGTCACAGAGGGGTAAAGTGAATGTCCCATAGGTCGGTACCAGGTTCCTGGATGGCGGAGCTGGAATGTGGCCTCCCGCACACCTCCCAGGCTCGCTGTCTTCACACACTTAAACTCCCTTTCCCATCGCCATCCTGGACCTGAGCCCCCGTTCTGGGACATCTGGAACCGGCTTCTGCACACCCGGCAGCGCCGTCCTGCAGAGATATCGAGGAAAGCGCAGCCCGGGCGCCCCTTCCCCGCCCGGCCTAGGTCCGCGGCGCTTCTGCCCAACAAGTGCTGGGACACCCGTCTCCCCCAGACCCCTGAGGCCCACGGGGCTCCTCTTTCACCCTCGCACCCACACTGAGGAATGTCCAATCCAACACCCGGATCTGGGGAGCAGCGTGCGGAGAGCGGCAGCGTCCGGAGTGCCCCACAATAGATGGCGAAGTGCATGGGGCCGCACGTGCGCAGTAGATACCCGGAAACACCTGTCCCATGGTGGTCCTGCGAGGGTGACGTCATTGCCAGGCAAAACTACATTTCCCAGATAGCGAGGTGAGCGAGCAGGCACAAAAAAAGACCTTTTTTTGTATACTGTGTATAATGTATCACACAGTATCACGCTCTGTAAGTTTAAGTTTTTCATGTGTGATAATGTGCTTCAATTGTTCAATGCTATGTGGGTTGTAATATGAAATGTATTTCTTACCATGGGCTGAATTTCAAAAATAACTGAAAGCCATAAATTATTCTTAGCCACTATTTTTGCCTTTGAAACGTGTTCACCAAGTTGCCACTTCCTTGTAATGTGGTCATCACACAAATTTTCCTGTAAAAAGAAAGGTTTTATTTCCTACTGTGCGTGTGTGTGTGTGTGTGTGTGTGTGTGTGTGATAGAGAGAGAGAGAGAGAGAGAGAAAGAGAGAGAGAGAGAGAGCGATTCCTTCTTGTACCCTGTGTTCCAATTGCTCACTGCTCCTTGGCCACAGGCCTAAAATAAAAATCTCAGCCCAATGCACCTGCACGCATAATTCAAATAGAATTTGGGAGTAGAGTCACCATGAGTAAATGTTGACAATAAGGTGTAAGGGAGAGGAGCCTCAGGTGCCCGAGAGTGCAGGGCAACTCAGGCCAACCCAGGTGTGCCACAGAAGTGCTGGATTCACCTTTATCAGGAGCTCTCCATTCTCTCCTCAGAACACTTTCTTTCCTCAACTAAACGCTTTCCCGCTCTCTGACTTGTCTATTCTCATACAGTATGAATGAGGCATCGGGTCTCCAGGACCTGCAGGCTGTGACCAGAACATCAAAAGTGAATTGTTACCCCTTTACTATAACTTTCTTCTCACTTTTGGTTTGTGGACTCTCCCATGTGCTTCATTCCCACACCCAGTTCTTCCTCGTACCCTTCCTCAATAAATGGCTCACAGGCTGGTGGAGGGAGTAAGTCTTGAAGATCACCTGAGAGCAGACAGAGTAAAGGGGTTACCAACAAGATAAGAAAAAAATGGTGATGAAGCAGAGGTTAGAATTTCAGATGCCAACACCCTTCCTGCTTTTGAAGTTACTCACAGCCCAGATGGGACTGATCCCCTGGCTGCCCTGTCATTTCTCATACTCACTTTAAAATGTCCAGTCACTTTTGTACAAATTGAAGTTGAGTTTTCTTTACTATTTTTCTTACTACAATAGTTTATTACTGAGGAAGATCTGTCCTTACCAATGTGAATAATGTCCAGCTTTATCCTTCTTGAGGAATTCCTTTTCCACAAATTTAGGAGCTGAGAAATTTCCTTCTGACTTGATTTGGGATAGCAGACATTTCCTGTCATGGGCTGGGACCATGCTAAATGTGTTGAAACCATGGAGATAAATTTTCTATCCCATTGCCATGTTTCTACACTCCCTTACAGTTAGGCATGGTTAGAAGATGAATTATGGCCAATGAATTGCCTCCAATAAAGCATGGAAGAACAGTGTGCAACCTTAAATGGGCTCCAGATGAAGTAACTCTAAGCATTCAGAACCCAAAACAGCCTAAGTCCCTGAGTCACTCTGAGCAGCAACATGCACACCTTGTTGACCTGAATGTAAACGTGAGTGAGAAATATGTTCTCTTCTCTGCAACCGCTGAGATAAGAAAACTATTAGTATTTTTTAAAAAGATGACTGGTAAGGGGATCTTAACCCTTGATTTGGTGTTGTCAGCACCATGTTCTCTGACGTGAGCTAACTGGTCATCCCTATATAGGGATCCAAACATGTGGCCTTGGTGTTATCAGCACCACAGTCTCCCAAGTGAGCCACGGCCCTGCCCTAGAAGATTATATTTAATGGAGAACAATTAAATCTGGTGGGTCTAACAATCTGCACTCGCTCTCCACACCACACGGAAGGGAGCATGGAGATGTGCTGAGTTGAAGTGACAGCAGTGGGGGTTTAGAGAGATGAGGCCACAGGAATTGGCAGGCAGGGTTCTGGAGAGGAAGGAGCAATGCAGAGAGAGAGAGCATGAAAGAGAGAAAGAGAGATCTTCATATTTGCACATAATCCAGAGTGTTTGGATAAACACAGCACCCCACATGCATTGTGGGGGTGTGAGTGGGTGTTGTGGGGGAAGATCGAGATGCTTGCAAAAGATGAAGAGAGCAATAATTGGGAAACTACAGGGCACTATGGTGCTTGAAAATGTTTGTGTGCTTAGTCAAAGTTTCCAGCGAGGTGCTCCATCTGGGCTGGGCTCTGTCTCCTGCTGTGTATCTAGACTCAGCCCTCTCTCTTCATCTAGCTCCGTCTGGGTTCTGTGCTCTACAAACACCCTCCTCTTAAAATTTTGTAGATGTAGCACGTTACTGTCATCTCCCATCTGTTTCATGTTAGTCCAATGCCACTGATTTTAGATTTCTGTCCTTCAGAATTGTGAAAGAATAAATTTCTGCTGTTTTAAGCCATTATGTTTGCAATGATTTCTTATAGAAGCAATAAAAAATAAGAGTCCCTTGCAGCTTAATTCCTCTATTTGTATCAAGCAGATGTAGCCAACAATAACTGGTACCTATAAACAGTGATCAGATCTGTTGGGAAACAAAACAAAATAGATTTTAAAACATAAAAACTCATTAGAGAAAATAAGGAACATTTTATAATGATGGAAGAGTTTATTAGTAAAAAGAATTAAAGTTCAGAAGGCTGCTAAAGCAGTGATTAGATGTAAATTTTTACATGTTTATATGTATATTAAGAAGGAACAATGATCTCAAAATAATGTTAAGCTTCCCCCCAAATATGCTGTAAATAGTAAGGCAAACAGAATCAAAAGTAAGAATAAGAAAAGAAAAAAATAAAATTACACACACACAAAAGAAATGGAATAGGTAATAAAAAAATAATAAAGAATAACAATAACACTAAAAGCAGATTCAGAACAGATTAAAAAAATTGACAAATCTTTAGCTAGTCCAAGGCAAAAGAGAAAAAAATGAAGAAGAGAGAGAGAGAAGATTCAAATAACTACAATCAAAGAGCAAAGACGTCCTTACTACCAAACTTACACAAATAAAGAAAATATTAGAGAAGAATAATGTGCAGGATTATATGGCAGTATGTGAGATAATTTACATAAAATGGAGAAATTCCTAGAAAGTCAGAAACTACTGGAAGTTTCTCAAGAATATGATAAATGATGTGAGTAGACCTATGATAACTTTATATTTAAAAACTACTATACACAATGTAAAGTTTTTGTTCAGAAACTTCACTAATTCTACCAAACATTTGGAGAAGATTTAATATAAAGTCTGCTCAAGTTGTCTAAAAACTAGAAACACAGTAGAGACAATTTTACATTCATTACATGAGGCGGTTTTACTATGATACCAAAAACATACTGAGATATTACAAGAAAAAAAAAACCCTCAAACCAGTTTGGCTTGTAAGTATAGATACAAAATCCTTCAAAAACAACACAACCAAACAGAATTCAGCAACATACATAATAATTATTGTCCGTGACCCAGTTAAATTCTCAGAAATAGAAGGTTGGTTAACAACTAAAAACTTTTTAACGTAATCTACACATCAATACAACAAACAAAATCACCTGACCATCTCAATAGATACAGAAAATAATTTTGACAAAATTTAACATCCTTTTATGATGAAAACATTTAACACAGGAATAGCAGGAAACATCAACAACAGATAAAGGGCATTAAAATACAAACTCACAAACAAACAAAAATCCCACAGCTAACATTATTCTTCATAGCGAAAGCCAGCATCCTTATTTTCTGAGATCAGGAACAAGATCATTATGTCCATTCTCACCACATCTATTTATTGCTGTACTAGATGTGCTAGCCAGGACAATTTGGCAAAAGAAATAAATAAAAAGCATCAACATTTTAAAGGAAATACAATCATCTTTATTTACAGATGACATGATCTTGTATCTAGAAAATTGTAAGGAATTCACTAAAAGCTATTAAAACTAATGAAAAACTTCATGAAAGTAATAGAATAGATCAATGTAGAAAAATTAATCAAATTTCTGTATATAAGAAATAAACAGTCCCAAAATAAAATTGAGAAAACAATTCTACATATAATAATATCAAAAGCAAAACATGAGTAACTCAAACAAAAGAAGTGTAAACTTGCACAATGAAAACTACAACACATGGCCAGTGAGGAAAGACTTAGGTGTCATCCCTGAGCCTCATGTCCTTGGCTCTAAGGACTGTACCTTAATAGAGAGAGAAAAGGGATTTCATTCATGGACTTTATATTATGAAAATGGGGTCAGGGTGAGTTCTATACATCCAAGTGTGTATTACTGTCCTCATTTTTATGGACAGAAGACTGAGGCCCACTAATAAAGGGAATGAGAATCCATATTTTAGAGGATGGAATATAGTCACTGGTTGCCCCCACCAACCCCTGCTAATCATTCTGTACTTAATGGATATCTGATATCATACCAACAAGCATTTGTTGTTTTTATTATTAATACTTTTTACTGTTATAAAATATATATAACAAAACTTTTGCCATTTTGAGCATTTTAAAACATACAATTACATAAAATTAAATATATTGACAATGCTGCGTGTTGGGAAAATGGAATAATTTGGTCAGAGCCCTCACCTCGGGTCCAGTTGGGTATGGTTCAGCATCCTTTGTAAGCAAATTGTATGTGTGTGTGTGCACGCACGAGTGTGTGTGTGTGGAGTTAGTGTGTATGCGTGCCAGTGTATCTTTTTAGTTTTGTTGCTACACTTGTGTTCTTCTGCAAAGAGAAAGAGAGAGAGAGAGGACAGAGGAGTTTTAGTGAAGCAGGTGGGTGGCCATTGGCCTTGGGTGTTGGCCCCATGCAGCCATGCTTTCAAACCTATGGCTTCCAAGGACCTTTTGGCTGGTTACCTAGCTCATAGATTTGTGTGGAAGGGTCTGGTGACCTAGCCTCATGTGTGAGGGGTCTGGGGACCCAGCCTGGCATGTGAGGGTTTGTGGCCCAGTCTGTGAATGGGCTTGAGGGGTCTGGGAGCTCCAGACCCAGCCCTAGCTTAACAATCGGCCCAGTTGGTGCAGGATTACGGGCATGTAAAAGAGCCCAACAACTGGCATGGTCCCCTAGTTTTACAATTGGCTTCAAGAACAAGAGTAAGAGCTAGACAATTGGTGCTGTGAGGATTCCAGGCCTTAGCCTAGCCCTAGTGCAACAATTGGTGATATCGACGGGATTCTGACATTAGCCTTTGCCCTGGCTTCACACTGTGTAAACACCACTTCTATCCATCCAGAGCTTTTGTTTTACACCCTAACCATAATCTGTGTACCCTCTAATGAATAACTCACCAGTATTACTTCCCCTTCAGTTTCTGGTAAGCTGTGATCACCTTCTGTCTCCAAATTTTTCTTTTTTAACTTTTTTCTTAATTGACCAATGATAATTGTACATATTTATGAAGTAAAATGTGATATTTGGGTACATTTATATAGTGTGCAGTGACTATATCAAAGTAATTAGCATGTCTTTTTTTTTTTCCTAAAGGTTATGAGGTTTTAGGTCCCGACATGGCTTCAGTCCAGCTCACTCCAACACAGCTATCCTGTAAACCTGCTGCTTTATTTCATTATATACACAAAAGCAGTTTTTCCAACTGTGTAATGTAATCCACTGAAGACTCACAAATTAGTTTATTGGATGAGAACAAACATCTATTAATAGGCTGAAAGAGTTAAATTAATTTATTGTTTGTTTGCAAATTTAAAGTGAAATGGAGACAAGATTTTTCCATAGTTTAAAATGCATTTGTAAAAAATAGATGTGGGTTCTATGACAGGAATACCTATATCAAAACTAAAAAATATTAATAATTAAAATGTTACTTATTTCGATAATGGACTAGATGACCCACATTTGAATTTCCCCATTATTCCCATAATGTCCCAGGTTGACGAGCCAGGATTTAATAAATAACCAGAATTTCATGTCATTTTCATGTAGACAGAGGCCAACCCTTATTCAGCAGGCTCTGGTCTCCTGGTAACAGGGCTCCCTGCTGAGAAAATAAGCAGAATGTTTTTCTTCTTTGGTTCCCATAGGAATACAGACAGTATCCTGGGAAATGTAGTCTCAACCTCCAGTGACGTTATCAGCACAGGAATATGGGAAGGGTTGCTCCGGGATGCTTCTGCGCATGTGCTTCTCCACCCACACCTGCCATCTTTGCCTGCTACTTTCCTACCCTTCGGCTCTCTGGACTCTTTTCCTCAGTTGTTGGGTTATCCAAAAAGCACCTTGAGCTCAACAAATCCAAAGCAAAAACCACGTTCTTTATTCTTCTTCTGTAATGAGGGCACTTCAAAAATTTCATGGAAATATTACTATTTCCTTTTAGTTCTATTTTTCATTTTTTTCTTTCTTTTTTTTTTTTCTTTTTGGCAGCTGGCCAGTACAGGGATCTGTACCATGACATATGTGTTATAACGCCACACTGTAACCAACTGAGCTAACTGGCCAGCCCTAGCCCTTATTTCTATGAACTTTTGTACTACACTCATATATGATATTGTTGCCAAGTAGTCTTGACCAAACCCCCAAAAGTGGATTTTTCCCAAACTCCTCCCTCTCTCACAGATCCAATCACATCTGGTCTCATGTCCTGCTACTTTTGTTCTTGTGTTTTTAAATTTTTATTGCAATGGCTACATGCAGCGCCTGTAAAAGGAGAGGCACTGCTGTTGCTCAAAAATAGTAACTTTCGATTTTGTCATGGAAATCTTACTTTTGGGAAAACCTGAAGAATATGTTTGATCAGTGATGAGGGTTCATCTTTCTTGTAGTTTGTGCTACTAGCCAGCACGTGTGGAAACACACTTAGGAGTCAGTGGGAGAAAGTTTGCAGGAGTTCGTGGGATACATGTGAGCAAGGCTCAAGAGAAAAATACACAAAGAATAAAAACAGGGAGCACAGATTTTAATAATTTGGACCTTTTTCTTATATATTTTATGTCCATGATTCTATCTTAAAAACACTTTTTATTATGATATACATTACATGAAATTTGACACTTTAATCTTTTTTAAAGTTACAGATTGGTAGAATTAAATATATTCAAATTAATTTGCAACCATCACACCATACATCTGCAAAATGTTTTCATGTTCCTCAAATAAAATTTGTACTTTACAAACACTAAATCCCTATTTTCCTCTACCAGAAGCCCTGGCAAGCACTATTCTACTGGCTACATCTATGAATTTTTCTATTTTAGAAACCTTATATAAGTGCAATCTAACATCTTTGTTTTCTCATGATTGGCTTATTTCATGAAGCTTAATGTCCTCAAGCTTCATCTGTGTGGTAGTACTTCACAGATATTTTCTTACTTTTTAAAGCTCAATGGTATTATTATACACATACACCACATGTTGTCTGTCCATTCATAAGCCGGTGGATGCTTAGGATGCTTCTTTCTTTTGGCCATTGTGGATAATGCTGCTGTGAACATGCAGGTGCTAATGTCCAGCTCAGTCTCGGCTTTCACTTCTTTGGGGGATATACCTAGGAGTGGAACTGATGGGCCACATGATAATTCCATGTTCAGAAATCTCCATAACACCTTCCACATTTTAATTTCCCACCAGCAATACATTATTGTTGCAGTTTCTCCACTTCCTTTCCAACAACTGCTTTTTTTTGTTTTTGCACTGGCCACTGTAATGGATGTAAAGCAATAGTTTTTTGTGGTTTTGATATGCATTTTTCTAATGAGTAAGTTATGTTGATCATCTTCTCATGTATTTATCAGCAATTTGTCTTATGTGTATTTTTAAATTTTCTTGTTTTGCTTTTTATTTGTAGAATTTTAAAGCCTATATTCTGACTATCAATACCATATGACATATGTTTGGCAAATATTTTCCCCATGATATGGGTTGTCATTTAACTCCATTAAATGTGTCATTTGATGCAGAAAAGGTTTTAATTTTATAGTTTGACTTATTTTTGTTGTTCTTATTTCTTGTGTAATACTGATTACATTATTGCCAACTCAAAGTTATGCAGTTTCTCCCCTCTGGTTTTTCTTAAGTGAACCTTTAAAATTTACAAGTATAATTTGATATCATAACATAAAATATAAGATGATAGTTGTTCATTCATTTAGACACTAAAATTCAATCTAAATTTTGACAGTCAATGTTTCCAATTAAGGTACTATGTTTGGTCTTTAATGACTTTGGTGCTTCAAACATGCCAGATACTGTTGGCTAAGCAAGCGGCTAAGACCAACCCACATTTAAGAGAAATTAGTTTTTACCCCAATGGCAGGAGTGAGAAAGAATTTATGGCTGCCTTCACTCTATCACAAATGTCATTGTTACAATACATTTTGATCAACATATATTCTCATTTCCTGTTACATTTCTTGTTTTATTCACAAATTGTTCACAAGTGTATTATTTCATTTTTCAATATTTGAGGCTTTTCTGAAATTCTTTTTCTTTTTGATTTCTAATTTTATTTCATTTTATTTAATTTGAGAAAACCCATGTTGTAAGATTTCTGTCTTGAGACTTGTTTTATCACTAAGCATTTTTTCTGTCTGGTTGAGTGTTTACATAGAGATATATAAATATCAGCCAGGTCAGGACAGTGTCATTCATGTCAATATACTTACTGGTGTTTTTGTTTTTTTTTTTAAAGGATGACCGATAAGGGGATCTTAACCCTTGACTTGGTGTTGTCAGCACCACGCTCACCCAGTGAGCAAACCGGCCATCCCTATATGGGATCCGAACCCGTGGCTTTGGTGTTATCAGCACCGCACTCTCCTGAGTGAGCCACAGGCCGGCCCCCTTACTGGTGTTTCACCTGGTGGTCCCATCTATTAATAAGAAAGGATTATTAATTGCCGAACTGTAGTTGTAGATTTTTTGTGTTTCTTGATCTCTTCTGTTGCTTTTTAAAACAAAAATGTCTTTCAGGAATTGCTTTTAGGCACATACATATTTATAATCATTATAATATCCCAGTGTAAGATCCATTTATTATTATGAAATGTCTCTATCCGGGGTAATACATTTTGTGTTGAAGTTTATTTTGTCTCATATTAAGATCTCAACTTCAGCTTCTTGTTCTTAGAATTTGTATAGTATACTTTTTGTTTCTGTCCTTTTACTTTCAGCCAGCGTCTTTGTATTTAAAGTGTGTCTCTATGGATAGCATATTGATGAATCTGTTTTTGTCTGTTTTTGTGTTTAATCAAGTCTCACAATCTCTGCCTTTATTTAAATATTTACTCAATTTACAGTAAACTATTCATGTCATTGAATTTAGAACACCAAGAAATGCCCATATCTAGAAACTTTAATGAATTCTACCAAACATTTGGAGATTTAGTTTCAATTCTTCCTAAACTTTCCAAAATATAGGAGCAGTAAGGACACTTCCCAACTCATTTTATGAGGCCAGGATTATCACAATAACAAAACCACAAAAAAGACAGCAAAAAAGAAACATTGTGACCAATATGTTTTATGAATGTAGATGTAAAAATCTTCAAAAAGTACAAACACGTAGAATCTAGCAACATATAATAATGACTGTACTCTAGGGCCAAGTTGGATTTATTCCAGGAATACAAGTTTGATTAATAGCCCAAAGGTATTCAATATTATAAACCATATCAATATGATAATGAACAAAACCACATAACCATCTAAATAGATGCAGAAAATAAATTTGCCAGAATTCAACATTCTTTCATGATGAAGAAACTGAACAATGTAGTTATAAAGGGGACTTTTCCAAACTGATAAAGGGCCCATAGAATCCTCACAGCTAACATCGGCCTTAATGATAAAAGCCTGCATCATTATTTTCTATATTTAGGAACAGGATAAATGTATTCATTTACACCACATCTATTCTTTACTGTGCTGAAGGTGCTAGCCAGAACCAGTTATCTGTTGCTAAAAAAAAAAAAGAAGAAAGAAAAGAAATGCAGAAATATATAAAAGACATTTTGTTTGAAAGAAAAAAAAGTTTATTTTATTCACAGATGACAAGATCTCAGTTTTAGAAAATACTAAGGAATTCACTGAAAACTCTTAGAACTAATAAGTTGAGAAAATTAACATGATACAAGAACATTATGCAAAAAATAATTGTATTTCTTTAAACAATAAACGAACAATAGTAAAATAAAATTAATGACACAATTCTAGTTATAATAGTATCAAAATTAAAATACTTAGGAATAACAAAGAAAAATGTGTAAGCATGAGCACTTCAAAATGTGACTAGTGTGCAAACACCTAAATATCATCATTTCTCAACATCCTCTCTTGGCTCTGAGGAAGGGGGTGTTATTATGTTATGTTATTAGATCTTTATGTTATTAGATCTTAACCCAGGGTGAGGTGCCCATTTGAATAGGAAAAAATATAACATATCCAGAAACTGTTTTTCCTTTGCTCTCACAGCACAGTCATCAACACAAGAGACAAACATCTGTGATCCCATGTGTGGGGGTTTCTCCCCACTAGCAAGCAAGCCAGCAATTCTGCAGCAAACACCAGCTGAGTGTCCTCTAATTCAATTCAATTGTGACGCTATCTACCTGGAGACAATGTTAGATCCCACAGGATGAGGGCTCAGTCCCCAAGGCATCCCCTTATTTCAGGTGCCATCTGCAAGTCCAAGCCTCTGAAACTTCCGATTAAACAGCTATAAATTAGCGTTTTACAACTCCCTCCTTGAGTTCAAGTTTGCTTGAATGGTTCAAAGAACTCAGGGAAACACATACTTACTCTAACTGGTTTATTATAAAGAATATCTAAAAGGAGAGAGATAAAGGAATGCATAAGAGCAGGTATGGGGGATGGGTGCAGAGTTACTATGCCCTCCCGAGGCAGCCACCTTCCAGGAAACTCCACGTGTTTAACTATCTGGAAGCACTTCTAACCCAGTGTTTTTGTTATAGAAGCTTCATTACATAGGCATGATTGAAGCATGGACAACCATGTAGAAATGTGATTGGTCCATGAGGGTAGATCTAATGCAAAGAGACTGGGTGGGGAAATCCAGAAAGAACTGTTTGTTCAGGTTCTTCTTGACCTCTCTGTGCAGCATTCTTTCCTCTCCTGCATAGGGCAGAGCCCCTGCTGAAATGGGGGTTATATCACCTATAATCAGCTAAGGTGGGTCAGGGGACTTCCTGTCTTGGGGAGAAAAGGAAACAGGTAAAAAACAAAAGGCAGGAAAAGATAAGAGAGTAGCATGAGTGAGGAACTGTAAATGAAAATGATATATAAATATAATGTCTCACCATCCAAATATGTATTACTGTCTCCATTTTTATGGACAGAAGAGTGAGGCCCACAAAGAGGAAATGACAGTCCATATCTTAGGTGATAGACTGTAAGTCACTGATTCACCCCCACTTAACACCTTCCAAACATCATGTATTTAATAAAGCCCAGATATCACATCAATAGATCTTTAAGTTAGAGCCTGGGATTCAGGGATCTGAGGAAGAGAGGCTTTAGGTGATAAAGTCTAAGTTTAAATGGCTCTGGGGAGATCAGGGCTGAGTTCTCTAGATTTGTAGGGCAGTCACTGAGGGGCAATTGTAAGTTCATACAAAACACAGGAATTAAAACATGGCAGAACATACATCTATGTTAGAAATATAGAAAACCAGGAATCAGTGTTAAGAAAGAGTCAGACCTCTCACACACCCTACTAACTCACCCTGAAACATCATCCTTTTTTTCCTAATCTTCATTTTCCACATGTCCACATCGACCTGGATAACTTGAACAGACCCTGTTTGAGCAGGAAGAGCTGTAGCAGCAGGAGCTCTGAGAAACCCTTGTGTGAGAGTCTTTGCCTAGCTTGGGCATAAGCCATGGAAGGAACCACAAAGCTCAGATTTCCACCCACCCCCCCACACAAAAAATAATAATTAAATAAGTAAAGATTTAATAGATAAATAGATGGACAGGTGTATGGAACTTGGGAGTGTGGGCAAATAATTTTTAGAAACTGATGTGTAATTAGAACAAGATTTATGCAGTGCACTTTTCCTATGGCCCTGGTATTTTATTCTAACCTGCAGTATTCACAAGAGCAGAGTTTACAACTGAGTGATATAATCCACTGAAGACACACAATTTAGTTTAGTGGGTGAAAACAACCATTTTTGTAGTGTATTAGAAGACAGTTATATCAATTACTTGATTGTTCACAAATTAAAAGAAAAAATAGAGACTTGATTTTTTTCCCCTTTAGAATAGATTGTAAAAAAAATACATGTGGGTCTACAACCGCAATAACTTTAACATAAAAAAGTTAAGCTAATGTTTAATATCATCAGCTGCTTTGCTCACTTTCAAATTTCCCCCATTCATCCTACAACGTGTCAGGTTGTCATTAAAGACAGCAGAATTTCACATGCTGTCATGTGAATAGAGACCAGTACTGACCACCAGGTCCTTGTCTACAGGCAGCAGGATTCACTCCCGGGGAAATAAACAAAACTTCCTCATTTGGTGTGTAAGGGACCGCAGTTGAGGCCTGTGGAAATGTGGTCTCTTCATTCAATGATGTCACCAGCAGAAGACCATGAAGAAAGGTCTTTTGTATTTCTTCCCTACATGTTCTGCTTCATGCATTTCCACCATTTTCTACCAGAACATTTCAGACCCTGCAGTTCTCCAACACTGCTCTGTAGGCTGTGGGGTTGGGTTTTGTGTCTCTGAAGGTAAATGTGAGAATGAAAAAAGAGCCCCCAAGGATCTAAGGGGACTCTGGGGAGTGGGATTGGTGAAGTAGAAACCTTGGTGGATCTTGTTTGGGCCAGACCTGATGTGCCATTGTGAGCTGAGGGTCAGGCCAGGCGATGTGGCCAACACTAGCATTGGGGTCTGCAGATCTTGGTCTATGAGAGGAATCACTCAAGCTGTGCCTTCAGTGATTGCTTTAAAAGAAGAAGGTGCGCTGCCAGGACACCAGGTGTTTTCACCTAGTTGTACAAAAGCTGGTTCCTGAAGCTGAATGAATGAATTGGGAAAGGTTTTTTTCAGACAGCGTGCATGTGGGAAGTCTGTAGTATGAGATCACATTACAGCTGTGACGCTGGAGGATATGGCAATATTACTAGCCTAAATAACATTCAGTTTACCCATCTATAATTTGTTGAACATATTAACAGTTCTAGAGAAATGCCCCTAGACTCCCAGAGAAATAATTGTGAAGTGTGTTTAGACAAAGAGTTACTATGTGGCTGTCATATTTTTGGAGTTTCTTGGTGTCTATTCAGCAAGTGAAATTTCTGTTCCCCTTTAGTACTGTGTAACCTGTCTAGCATCCCTGGCTTGAGCTTAAAGAAGTTTATACAGAATGTAGTTTCCGAGGACAGTGACTTCTAGGAGAGAAATTTCTGTACTAGATGATGGTCTGGTTTTCTTTGGAGTAAAGAAAGTTTACAAAGTTTGAAAGAAGGCACCTTATGAATGGACATTTCACATGAAACAACACTCCTAATGCCTGAACCCTCTCACTAACACTTCAGAGCAGAGGAAAAAGAGCCCCAGAAAGGGCAACACCCTGGCTTTCCATGTCCCAGGCAATTATTGATCTACTCCTTACAGTGAACAAGAATTAAGTAATACTATATTTTCTGGAAGTTATCAACAACTTGGTGATATTGGAAGGTTTGCATCAATTTCCAGAAGGGAGAGGTGAGTCTGACTGATAATGATAGACAAGGGCCTAGAAAATGTTATTTATTGGAGAGGTCTTGAAGATGTGGATTGGGGTACAGTTATAGCCTGTCACACCTGAGACAATGTCTCTACAGTGCTCTTTAAACACACTTCTACTTTTACTTTATTCATTTATTTTTAATTTCCACACAACTAGTTTCAAAATTTCCCCTCATTGATTGTTTTTAGAGCCTGAGATCTCTTAAACCTAGTCTATCACCCAATTTGGCATCTAAAGATATGTTTGTGATCACCCATCCTGAGGTCTTTCTGTTTTTGATTGTTATCAATTTTGCCACCAAAATAAGTGTTTGTTTTTGTGATCATTTTTGTGACACTGAAGTCACCTGGAGATCATTTTTGTTACACTGAAGTCAATTTACATTCACTGGTTTTAAATGCCTTATTTTAAACATCCATATCTATTTTTAATCCCAACATTTTCTGTAGATAATGTGAATATAAAGTGTTGAAAGCAGGTGTTTTTTCCTAATGTGAGTTATAGGTTCCTCAAAATCACAAATTGTGCAGGAAATTAATAATAATCCTATTTTATGTTATTTGAAATGGGAAAATCAGACTGCATCACATATGCACTGAAAACCCACAAAAAGTAAATAAAACACAGTACAGTGCTCCCATATGAGTATCAGAATTATGTTATGATGTAAAAAACTTACAATGTATTTTTATAATCTCCAAAAAATTTCTTTTGTTTTATGCATATAGCTTCAACCACATTGAACATTATTCAGATGATTTTTTTTCTTGTGGTTTTCAAAACTTCTGCATGTGGTTATAAATTTCTACTTAGTGTATTTGGCATGTAATTGAAAAGTGTCTCTACCACTCTTCAAATGGGTAAAAATGTTGACTTTCACGTGCTTAGATAGATCATTCTGTCCTGTGTAAGAAATCAACAAAAATGTATTTGCTTAAAATGAATCATTTAATTTAATCATCTTTCTATGGATCAGAATTTGTGCTGGGCAAATTTGGGAAATTCTTCTGCTGGTGCTGTCTGGATTACAGATGAGATTGTAGGCACTTTATGCCTTGACTGAGGCTGGTTGGTTCAAGATGGATTCACTAACACGTCTGGTGTGTGCTGACTCTTGGCTATTCCCTTTTGCTCCAACAGGAAAGCCCCAGGCCCCAGGCTTCATCCAAACATGAATGTTTCTAAGAATGCAGGCCCTCGTAGCAGATACTTTTAAAATGTATGATTGCATCACATTTACTGATGTCCTCTTGGCCAAAGTAAGTCCAATGGCAAAGCCCTCATGTAGTCAGAGGGACATGAGGGTGTGGATACCTGAAGGTTTCCCCTTTGGAACCATTAATGGAACAGTGTACCACAATTATCATAATTATGTATGTAATTTTCAATCTAAATTTGGGTGGAAAATGTTGAATTGCAACTTGTATACATTCCAGAATTCTTAAACATATAAATGCTGGAACTGATGTAGTGGAAACACTCATCTTGAGTCCTGCCTTGTATCATTGTATTAATAGGAAACTAGATCATATAGCCCAAATTTTCTATTTGGTTGCCTTTCTCTCTCTCTTTTATTTATTTATTTGGGGGTTTTTTTGCCCAATTTCTTTGGCTAGAAATTTTAGTACTATGATGAATAAAGGTGGGAACAGTGGATATCTTGATCTTGTTTCTGATCTTCTAGGAAAAGTTTTTAACTTTTCACCATTGTGGATGGTGTTAGCTTTGGAATTGTTATGACTGGCATGTAACATGTTAAGGTACTTTTCTTCTGTTAACCTAGAAAAAAATACAGTAGAGAACAATAATCTCCAAATATGTTGAGGTTAGTCATGAATATAAAATTGGATTAAAATCTAGAATGCACACCTTGACAATCCAGGAAGGCATTCCATGAGGAAAGGGTGAGAGAAAGCTTTTATTGGCATAAAGGGAGAAGTTCACATAAGCTACTTGGAAAGAGTGCATTGGTTTTGGATGCTCGGTGTCAGATTTGTCATCAGTTAATTGGTTGAGATACCATTACTAGGCAGTTTCTTTTTGGAGCATCTTATCTGAATTAGTGCAATGGCAAACAATGTCTAATGATCAACTTTGTTTCAGAAATGTGTGTTTGTACAAAGCTGGAGATGCATGGAAGATGTGAAGGGATTTCTGATGGGTTTTTAGAAGGTCCTTGGAAAAATTCTTACCTCATACAAGCAAACATGAGCACCCCTCTATTGTGCCTTTTCTGGCTCCATTTTTTTCTGTGTCTTACAGAAATTAATTTCATCAAATTTTACATTTTCCCCTTTGATCAAGAACTTTATTTGAAATCATCACTGATAAATAAGTCTAGTAGATTTTATGTGTCCCTTGATGATCGTGTTCCAGTCAGTGGATCTGGTATCAAATTGGGGAGTAATGAACTGCTGTAAGTCAGTGTCAGGAGCCTTTCAATTACATTTGAGAAAAGAAGAGGTATGAAGAAGTTCCTTTGGGGCCTGGGTTGTCTGGATTTTATGTTTAAGTTTGAGTTATCTATTTTTTAGCTATCAGTTATCTTAGAGAACTGTGCAAACACTATTTTGACAGGAATGGCATTTCTATACAGATTTAATAATGAGTACACAGTTTAAAAAAGAAGTGCAAAGTAAAAATACCAGAAACATGACCACTCTAGGTTGTGGACCCATATAGGAGTGAGGAACCACAGACAACAGAAAAAAGTAACCACTGAGAGGCCGGTGAGTCGTGACAAGGGACTGGTTCATGGCCTGTCCTATGGGAAGTGTTTGGAGTGTGGGCAGTTGGAGAGCTGGGCCCACCAGGGGAACATTGGTTCACAGTATAGACAGATGATCTGCTCTCCAATCATCACAGGATCACTCAGTGTAGACTGGTCAAGAATAGAATTTCTATGAAGTTGCTTAAAATTGGCAGGGGAGAAGAGGGACTTAGTGGCCCCCAGGCCAGCAAGACAACTAACAGGGTTTCTGTGGACCCATATAGGAGGATCCACAGACAACAGAAAAAGTAACCACAAAGAGGCCAGTGAGTCATGAAAAGGAGCCTGTGCATGGTCTGTCCTATGGGAAGTGTTTGGAGTGTGGGCAGCTGGGGAGATGGCCCAGCAGGGGAACATTGGTGCACAGCACAGACAGCTGATCTGCTCCAGTCAGCACAGGACCACTCTGTAGACTGGTCAGGAATATAGAATTTCTGGGGTTGCAGTTTGCTGAAAAGACTCAGGCCCAGACCAGAGTTTCCACACAACCCAGGTGTAGCAGACTTCATGAGACCAGGAAGTACATACAAGGTCAAGCATTAAAACATGAGCTGCACAAAAAGCCTTCCCCAGGGAATCAGGAGCAAAGCAGCAATTTAGCTAGATCACAGGGATCAAGTGCTGGTCCCCACAGGAAGTTCCTCCATTTTAGAAATAACCAAAGGACAATGAATTAGTTCCAGTGCATAGTTTAAGTGGTGGGAACAGTGAATAATGCAACACAGAAGTGACAGAAAAACAAAATACCCATAGATCAGAGACAAAGTTTGATCTTATCTAGTAAAGGTCTAATGCCACCAAAGAACACCTATAAAACCTAGAAGAACTGGAAACACCTGGGGTGCCAAGCCAAGGAGGTGGGAGGGCCAAGGGCCTCAGCCATGCCCACCCAACATCCATAACCAACCCAGTGATGACAACTGAGCCTCCACAGGAAGCACCTTGGGCTCCTGAGCCAAGGTATTGAGGGGCCAAGGGTCTCAGCCACACACCCCCAACATCTGCATCCAGCCCAGTGAAGACCACCTGGCCACTGCAGGAAGCACCCTGGGCTTCCAAGATGGGTTGTGGGGGACCAAGGGTCTCAGCCATGCCCTCCTGACATCTACAATGAGCCCAGTGATGGCCACTCAGCTGCTGCAGGAAGCACCCTGGGCTCCTGAGTCAGGGCTATGGGGGTCCAAGGGTTTCAGCCATGCCCCCCTCAAATTCAACAAGCCCAGTGATGACCACCCCGCAACTGCTGGTAGTGCCCTGGGATCCTGACATGGGATGGTGAGGGGCCAAGTGCCTTGGCCACACCCCCTAACATCTGCAACCAGCACAGTGATGACCATTGTGCCACCACATGAAGTGTCTTGGTCTCCCAAGCTATGGCAATGGGGGGCAGAGGGTCTCATCCACATCCCCTGGACATTGAAAAAAGCCCAGTGACAACCAGCATGGTCCTCTAGGAAGTACCCCAGGGTCCTGAGCTGGGGCAGTTGGGGGCTAAGGGCTTGAGCCACACACCCCTGAGATCTGTATCCAGCCCTGCCACATCCCAGCCACTGCTAGAAGCCCCCAGTCCTCCCCTGAAGGAATGAGAAAGGCCATAGGCTTCAATCATGCTCCCCATCATTCCCTCTGTTCCAATCCTATTTTCCCTCCCCCTTCTCCCCAACTGCTTACAGCAACATTTTATAATGAGGCATGGAGCCAGGGGAAGCTGGACACAGCCATAATCAGGCAAGCAGCTGCCACTTCCTGGGCCCTGCCAGGGTCTGGAGACATGGAACTTGGGAAAGCTGAACCCATCCAGAACTAGGCAAGCTGCCACCACCCTTGGCCACAATGGGGTACTAAGGCATCGAGTCAGAGGAAGCTGAGCCCAGCTGCAACCAGGTAAAAAGCATGCCCAAAACACCATTTTCATGCAGGTAGCCTATCATAGCCACCACAATTGCCATGGCTACTGCAAGAGGAGCTAGGCTCTATAGCAGCAGTCACAGCCACTGTGCAGATAGCACACCAGACTCTCAACTGCACTGACACAAGGAGAGGCACCAGCAGAGACAAAAAATAAAAACACACACTCTTTCCACATGACTCACTCCAGAGTAAAAGAAGCATCTGATTTATAATAACAGGGAGGACTTGATCACATCTGTCTCCATTCTGGACAGTCTAGACAACCAAGCAACAGATGAACAGTTAGTCTATCAGGTGGAGAGAACAAATCTATGGTTATTAGGTGAAGGGGAATACTAGAGATTGGATAAGGGGCACAAAAAATATGATTTGTAACAATGAATAGGCTAATAAAAAATTTGGAGGTAAGTCACACTATTTATTAACCTATGTGTACATATTTCCTACCTGTAGTTGTGCTGGCTTCTATCAAGATAAATTTTTAACAAATAATACTTATATGCATAAATGCAGCACACTTGGGGCTATTTTATGCATTGTAGGCTGTGTAGCAAGAGCTCTGGCTTCTTCCCACTAGACCTTTTAACATCCAGTTATGACAACAAACATGTCTTCAGACATAGCCAAATGTCCCCTGGCAGGCAATATCACCACTCATATTTAACTGTTGTTAGTCAAAACTTTTAAAGTACATTTATCAATTCTATTTGAAAATAGACATAAATTGACAGTTTTCTTTCCATTTCAAATTATCTGATATATAAAAATGAAAGTTATGTTGAAAGCTTTGACACATTAAAGATATTGATGAAGATAAACATTGTCACTGTTAAATGGGAAGTCCCTGCCTGATAAGGTGTTCCATATTTATGGCATTGTTTCTCCCCATAATTTAATTTTCCCATAAGCAGACTTGGGTGTGAAAGGTGACAATACAGGTTTCTCTTCTGTGTCAATAGTCTCATATTCAAGAAGTGGTACCTTCTCTCAGAAAGTTCACAAAGTCAGCACATTGGGCTATTTGTGTTGTAACACAAAGCAATCACACATGAAATAGCAAACCATAGTATTTCTTATTTATATTATCAATAGAGGTTTGGGGATAGAGTTGAAAAGAACTATGGTTTCTTCAATTCAGTCAGTCTTAAATTATGGTGGATTTCTCCCACCTGGGGCTTCCAACTCCACCCTAGGACTCATCTGCCCTTCAGTCCCAGAGAACATGAGAAATCACAGAAAAATGCGTGTTTTTTTTTTTAATTGCCTGTCTTGGAAGTAATATTTATTACCTGTTTCCATACTCCCCTGAACAAAGCTAAATTACAGTGTTACACACACAACAATTAAAGGCTGAGGTTGTAGACATATGTACAAGAGAAAAAAAGGAGTTTAGAAAATAAATACCCTAATAATTTCCCACATGTGTAAATTATCTCATGACAGCTGCATGGTGCGTTCTAGAAAATAAATACCCTAATAATTTCCCACATGTGTAAATTATCTCATGACAGCTGCATGGTGAGTTCTTTTTACATTATCTCATGACAGCTGCATGGTGAGTTCTTTTTACTTTTCTTTCTTTCTTTTTTTTTATTTACAGTGGCTGGCCAGTAGAGGGACCCATGGTGTTATCAGCACCATGTTCTAACAATGTACTAACTATAGCCAGCCCTGTAACTGCTGAAAAAAGATGTTTTCACAATTATTGACCTCCTTCTATCTCTGAGGGTTGCACATCTGCTGAATCAACCAAACACTTATAAAAACTGTTAGAAATCAAAAGAAAAAAAAAAAACTATAATACAAGTAAAAAAAATAACACAGTATAACAACTACTTACAAGGAATTATTTCTATTTTCAGTAGTTTAAATAATCTACTCAAGATGTAAAGGACACGGACAAAAGTGCATAGGTAATGTTGAAACAGTATACCATTTACAGAAGGTGTTTGATCATTTGCAAGAGTTTTCATCAAAAGGGGCTCCTGGATCCAACCTGCAATGCCAAGGGACAGTTGTGCATTTATAGGACTTCTTCTTGGTGTAAGTTCTCTGATGAAACATGAGGTGTGATTTATGGCAAAAATTTTTCCCACAGCCATTACACTAATGGGATTTTCCCATGTGTCAATTTGTTCATGTTTATTATGGTGAGTTCCATAAACTGTTTTCCCATATTCCTTACATTCACATGGTTTCTCACCAATGTGAATTTTGTGATGGCTGCTGAGGTGTGATTTTTGGTTAAAAGCTTTTCCACTTTCTCTCCATTCATATGGTTTCTCACCTGTGTGAGTTCTCTGAATGCTGAGGTATGACATTTGGTTAAAAACTTTTCTCAGCCTTTGCATTCATATTTTTTCTCACCTGTGTGAGTTCTCTTGTGCCTGCTGATGTGTGACTTTTGGTTAAATGCGGTCCCACAGTCTTTACAGTCATATGGTTTCTCACTTGTGTGAATTCTCTCATGCCTACTTATGTCTGATTTCCGGGTAAAAGGTTTCCCACAGTCTCTACATTCATATGGTTTCTCACCTGTGTGAGTTTTCTGATGAAAGCTGAGGTGTGACTTTCGGGTAAAAGCTTTTCCACAGTCTTTACATTCATATGGTTTCTCACCTGTGTGAGTTCTCTCATGCCTGCTGAGGTCTCCCTTTTTGTTAAATGCTTTTCCACATTCTCTACATTCATATGGCTTCTCATTTGTCTGGGTTCTCTGATGGCTACTGAGGTGTGACTTTTGGTTAAAAGTACTTCCATATTCTCTACATTCATATGATTTCCTACCTGTGTGAGTTGCCTGATGGCTGCTGAGGGATGACTTTTGGTTAAAAGCTTTTCCACATTCTTTGCATTCATAAGGTTTCTCACCTGTGTGAATTCTCTGATGGATGCTGAGGTTTGACTTTCGGTTAAAAGTTTTTCCACACTCTCTACATTCATATGGTTTCTCACCTGTGTGAGTTCTCTCATGTCTGCTGAGGTCAGCCTTGTGGTTAAAAGCTTTTCCACATTCTTTACATTCATATGATTTCTCACCTTTGTCAGTTCTCTGATGCCTACTGAGGTGTGACTTTTGGTTAAAAGCTTTTCCACATTCTTTACACTTGTATGGTTTCTCACCTGTGTGAATTCTCTCATGCCTGCTGAAATCTGACTTTTGGTTAAAAGCTTTTCCACATTCTTTACATTCATATGATTTCTCACCTGTGTGAGTTCTCTCATGCCTGCTGAGGTCTGCCTTATGTTTAAAAGCTTTTCCACACTCTTTACATTCATATGGTTTCTCACCTGTGTGAGCTCTCTGATGCCTGCTGAGGTTTGACTTTCGGTTAAAAGCTTTTCCACATTCTTTACATTCATATGGTTTCTCACTTGTGTGAATTTTCTTGTTCCTGCTGAAGTCTGACTTTTGGTTAGTAGCTTTTCCACATTCTTTGTATTGATGTGGTTTCTCACCAGTGTGAGCTTTCTGATATAAAATGTGGACTGACTTATGGAAGCAAGCTTTGTTACATTCTTTACATTCACATGGTTTCTCACCTGTGTGAATTCTGTGATGGCTGCTGCAGTGTGACTTTTGGTGAAAGATTTTACCACATTTAGTACTACAGAAAATGTTTTTATGTTCTTTACATGGTTTCTCAGTTGTGTGAATTCTCTGAAAAACAGAGAGGGCAGACTCATGGTAGGAAAATTTTGTACATTCATTACATCCATATGGTATTTCACCTGTGCGAATTCTCTCAGGATAGCCGAGAAGTAAATTCTTATAGAAGTATTTCCCACAGTTCATACTTCCATAGTACATTTCTCCTGTGTGAATTCTCTGATGCATTGTAAGGTCTGACATCTGACAAAAATTTTTCTCATGTTCATTACAACCACAAAGGTTCTCCCCTGTAGGTGTTCTCTGATGTGAGGAAGGGAATAATTTCTTAATAAAAGATTTGTCACATTCAGTATATTTACAGTGTTTCTCTCCTGTGTGCATAATCTGATGTTTAGTGAGTTCATTTATTTTATAGAACATTTTCCCACATATACCACATTGAAAAGTTTTCCTTTCTACCTGATTTATTTCTTGGGCAATGACAGCTGACTCAGCACAGCCTTTTCCATATTCATTATACCTATAGGTGGTCTCATCCATATGTATCTTTTTATGTGTAATTATTGGCTCTGTGCTGGAGGATTTCCCTTTTCCACTGTATACTAAAGGCTGCTTCCCAGTTTGAATATTGGGATGCTGACTAAGATGCTCATGATGTCTGGGCACATTTCTAGTTACATGATGGTCATCAGGTCTCTCTCCAGCAGGTAGCTCATCATGCTCTCTAGGAAGAAGTGAATTCTGACATATATAAATCTCCTCCTGTCCCTTTCCTGAATAGTTTCCATTATTTTTAATTGGATTTAAAACATGATAAAAATTCAAATAAAATGATTTTCCTAACACAATTCTCTCCTCAGCTGATGTGTTGCTGTTGGTAATTACAATTTGCTGCAAACATCTACCATGACTTTCTTGGTTACTCTCCAGTAGGTCATCATCTATCTGGACATCTGAAATGAGAAAAAAAATATCTATGAGCCTCACATAAGCATATGCCATTGATTGCTCAAGTAAAGGTACAAAAGTGCCTTCCAATTCTAGTAACAAATGATTTTATAAAAAAAAGCAATAATGAATATGTTTCATTAGTTTATGGAATTTCTCCTTACTGACAATGTAATATTGTACTAACATATTTTCTAACATTATACCATGCTTTTCTTTCCTTCTTCCTTTTTAAGTTTTCATTTATGTGTAAATATTTGTTAAGAATTTTTACCTTCTATCTACTTGAAGTTTTCAACTAAGCACCTGTCATTTCTTTACACCATTCTCTTTTATTTTTATAACAGTAGGTGTCTCCTGCTGCAATTTCTCATTATTTCACTATGAAGGTGGCTAGGTTTTCCTTCATCAGCTACTTTCAGGTAAAGAAGTGAGCCAATTTGTTATCAAGATATGGACTAGAGTAAGGATTTTGCATTTATGTTTATATGCTTTACCTTAGAAAATGGCTATAGGAAAGTGAAGTTTTTCAGATAATAAAATATCCTATCTTCCAACCTAGATAAAGATAGCTTCTTCCAAATTTTTCATTTAACCTGACTTCCTCTGCCTCTCATAAATGATTACAATAATTTTGTTCTAAAATATTTGGTTCTGCACCCAAGGCTCTTCCTACCATCTTTGAAAATTGTTCTTTCACCTCCTATTCAGAACAACTTGTAGTCTATTCCCATTTTCTAGTACCTGGACCCCCACTTGATAATTCATTTCTTGGAAAAGCTTTTGTTTTGCACAGTGAAGTTTTGGTGGTCTTCTATTCTCATAAAAATAATCTGTACATTCCTCATTGGGATTTTTTTTCTGAATAAATTCTATAAAGGAAATAGAAAAATACTAACTTTGAACTCCATTTCCAAACAATAATCTTTTTTTTTCTTTTTGTCTTTTTTACTGACCGGTAACGGGATTGCAACCCTCGGTGTTGCGCCCATACCACGCTCAGCCAGTGAGCGGGAACCGGTCTCCACATGGGATCCGAACCCTCGGCGGGAGCGCTGCCGTGCTCCCAAGCGGCGCACTCTCCAGTGCGCCACCAGGCCGGTCCCCAAACAATAATCTTATCCCCTCAACATGGAACCCTTAGTTCACATGTCCTTCATACCCAGAATCTTCTGGTTTTCCTTCAGAGTCAAGGACTTTCCCTTTCCATTCTCCCATTCAGGGTTCTCCTCAGCTTCATCATTTTTAATGTGATGTTACAAGGCTCACTGCTGTACCTCTTTTCCTACTTTCTTATCAACTTGCTATTTGATACCCTGCACTACTTTGGGACTCTGTGAAGAGTCCACACCAGAACAAAGGCCCTCACCAGATGCAAACTCTTGACCATGGAATGCTGAGTCTCCAGAACAGACTTGTAAGGAAAATTTTTTTCTTTATAAATTACCTAGTTGCAGGTATTCTGTCAGAAGCAACAGAAAACAAACAGATACAGTATGAAAAAAATGTACATGACAATTGAGGACACAAGCATAAATGAAAAGGGTAAGAAATCAAATAGGAAAAATAAATGCCAAAGAAGAGAAAAGTAGGAATTAAATTAGGGGTACATATAAAACAGATTCAGCAAAATAAAACGTTGAGATGTATGTGGGACATGCCACCTTGGAGATTATGTAGTACAGAATTGCAGATGAGCCATCCTCAAGTCTGGGACGTGGGGGAAAAATTGTCAGAAATGGATGAACACTTCCAACATCTAAAGGACTTTACTTTTCTTGGCTTCTGCCCTGTATGTGCTGACAAACCTTGCAGGACCTGTTTTGGGCATTCTATTTTTCCTGGCTGTGCTCCTTGTTCTAACTTGACAACCACCTCAGCTTTGTTAATGCAGTGTTCTGTTAATGGGAAGTAATGTAGGACTTTGTAAAACTGCTAAATCTGATCCTTGGAATAATAGCAAGAGCTCAGCTTCAGATGTTGTGCAATAAACAGGCCAATTTGAACCTCATGATAAAGAGAGATAGCATATTTTCAAGTAATATAATCTTACCAAAACAGCATGAAACCCTATAAATGTTTCCTATATTTAAGAACTAAGAAGAAACTATCTCCTGAAAGTTACTGGGGAGTTTTACTCACTCAGTGACACCAGGTTGCTGTAGGTCTCCAGCATCACATCCCTGTACAAAGTCCTCTGAGCATCATTCAGGTCCTGCCACTCCTCCCAGGTGAAGTCCACAGCCACATCCTCAAATGACACCAACTCCTGTAATGACACATTGTTCCCAACTCAAGTCAACATCCCTGGGTCACAATACAGAAATCTGGGAGTTCACACCTCTGTGTGTGCATGTGTTATATGTGTATTATACAAGATGCCATTTTTTGTACTCCACAGAATGGGAGGAAGAATCAAAGGACAAATATCCTGGAACTGTAATAAGTTATTAATTACTAAAAATATTATGAATCTTAGCTTATACCTTAATATAATTGTTGCTGGTGATAAAAGTGTGAACAAAATTTTTCTTTACCCAGGAGAGTATAAACAGGCATGAAGACAAAAGTATTAAAACATACCTGAAATACTGTGTTAGATGAACAAAATTGAACAAGTTCAATATAGACTGGTGTAAAAAAGAAATAGAAAATATAGTTTTATTTTTTATTCAGTTTCCACTTCACTGAAATGCCAAAGATGTGACACTCTACCATGTGAACTGCATGGTCTCATGAATATGAGGCAACAACAAAAATCCCGTCACAAGAACACTAAGAACACACCCCACATTAATGGAACTACACATAGCACCATGTCTGAGTGAATGATCTTGGGCAGCAAAAGAGATAAACACAATGTTGAAGCAACTGGTTATAGATTCTGCACTTAAATTTGGGACCTATTTCAAAGTGGAAAACATTTTATGTAGTTATCAATGCTTTTTAATTACTTATGAATTAAAAGCACATAAAAAAGGCAAACTGAAATTTTCTTCCTATGTGCCAAAGGATTGCTTCTGTCCACACCAGGGTGTATGCTGCAATTTTCTAAACCACAGGGAGCAAATATTGTGGTCCTGTAAGTACACAACTTTATTTGCATTTTAATAGTCATCCATTTCAAGGAGAATGGAAAAGGCATTTAGGGAGAGTCAGAGGGAAAAAGAAAGAGTGAAGAGTGACAGAAGACCAACTACATTACAACATAGAGAAAGAAGCACACAGAAGACAGACAAGACTATAAAAAAGAAATAGGGAACAAAAAAGCAGAAACAGAATGTGCTAGTAATTTGCTGTGCAGAAATTAAAATGAAGAGTTTTACTCTCAGGCTATCTACATATGCAGAGCTAGTTAGGTCTTGGCACTGCAAAGGAAAGTTTGAAAAATGGGAAAAATATATAAAGAGCAAAAGCGAAACAAAATTGAATCCATAATACTTGAAATATCTGTGGAAATGTCCAAGTGGCAACTGGATATATGATTCCAGTATTCAAGAGAGAAAGTTAAGCTGACAATAAAGATTTGGAAAGTATCAAAATTTCCATATTATCTGAAGACATCACAGTGAATGAACCTAAGAGGTTGAAAGTAAAAAACAAAACAAAACAAAAAAAAAAACAAGCACAGAATCTGCAGAAACACTTTACCTTTAAACATAAGACAGAGAAGAAAAAGTGGCATTACATCATAATATAGGAGTTAGTTCTCACAGAGGACAATTTTTAATGTGTATGTGCCTTACAACAGGTCATCAAATGATGTGACACCAAACCTAATAGAACTTCAAGAAATAGAAGAACCCACTATCAAAACTGGAGATTTCAATACCCTCTATCAAAAATGAACCAATAAGGCAGACAGAAAACCATAAAAGAAATAGTTAAACTCAATAACACAATCTGGATATAATGGATATCTACAGACTACTTCTTCCAACAACAAGAAAATACACATTCTTCTCAAACTCACATAAAAAAAATCACTAAGACCATATTCAGAGCCATATAACACACTTTAGGAAAAATAAGATAATAGAAATCATATAACATGTGCTCTCAGACCACAAAAGAAGTAAACTAGAAATCATTAACAGAGCAATGACTAGAAGGTCTCCAAATAGAGTGGGATTAAACAACACACTCTAACATATGGGTTTAAAAAAAAAACTCAAGAAAGATTAAAAATATTTTTAGGTAAATGAAAGAGAAATGGGGCTGACCAGTTAGCTCACTTGGTTAGAGCACAGCTGTGTAATGCCAAGGTCAAGGATTTCAATTCCCATACTGGGTAGACATGAGAGAGAAAAAAAGGTGAAAATGACACCAAAATTTGTAGGATACAGATATAACAGTGTTCTCAAAATTTTTTATGGCGCTGAATGCATACTTTTTAAAAAAACATGTAAAATGAATCTATGCTTCCTACCTTTGGAAAATGCGGGGGGGGGGGGGGAGAGCTAATTACATTGAAAGGAAAGAGAAGAAAAGAAATAAAAACTAGAACAGAAATAAAATTCATAAAGAAAATGTGGAGAAAAAATAAACATCTAAAAATCAGATTCTTTGAAAAGATCAATAAAATTGATAAGCCTATAGTCAGTCTAGCTAAAAAAAGATAATGAACACAAGATAGAAATTACTAATATCAGAAATGAAAGAAAGGACATCAGTACAGATCCTCTGGACATTAAACAAATAATAAATACTATAAACAACTCTGCACATTTGACAACCTACATAAAATGGACCCATTCACTAAAAGTCAGTTTACCAAAACTCACACACACAAATATACACAATGAGAATAGGCCTGTTATCTATTATGGAAATTAAGTAAACAAATAATAATGTTCAAAACAGAAATCACTGGCCCAGAAGTGTTCACAGGAGAACTGAAGCCAACATTTAAGGAAGAAAATATACCAACTTCCTACAATATATTGCAGGGAATAGAAGATGAAGTATTTCACAACTCATCGTATAAGGACAGCATTACCTCAGTACCAAAACAAGACAAAAAGATATTATGAGAATAGAAAACTACAAACTGTTATCTCTCATGAACATAGAAGCAAATATGCTCAATAAAGTATTAGCTAACCTAATCCAACAATGTCTAAAGAGAATTATGCACCATGACCAAGTGGTATTTATCCCAGGTCAGCAAGGGTGGTTCAACATATGAACATCAATTAATGTAACTCATAACATGAAGACACTGAAAAGATAAAAGAAATAATCACATGGTCACATCAATAGATGCAAAAAAAGCATCTGAAAAAATACAGCACCCATTAATCATAAAAATTCTCAGTAAACTAGGAATAGAGGGGAACACCAAAACTTGATAAAGATTATCTATAGGAAACTGCAGCTAACATCACCCTTAATGGTGAGAAACTCAAAGCTTTCCCAGATAATCAGGAACAAAGCAAGAATGTATCCTCTCATTACTCCTTCAATATTGCACTAAAAGTTCTGAGTAGTGCAATAGCACAGGGAAATAAAATAAAAGATTTACAGATTGAGAAATAAATAAAATTATCTTTAATTGCAGATGATATGATTATGTGTAAAATATCCTAGCAAGTAAAAAGTAAACCTCCTGGAATTAATAACTGATTACATCAAGATTGAAGGATACAACCTTAATATACAAAAGTCAATCACTTTTCTATACCCCAGCAATGACCAAGTAAAATTTAAAACAAACAACACAATACTATTTACATTAGCAACTCAAAAGAGAAAAGTTGAAAATCATCTACCTCATAAGAAATTACCATCAATAATACATTTTAAAAATGCCTACAACTAAACAACAAAATAACCTGATTAAAATATAAGCAGAGGGCTTCCACAGGCATTTCTATAAAGATGATATATCAATGTCTAACAAGCTCATAGAAAGATGCTTAATATCATTAGTCATTAGAGAAATGCAAAACCACAATGAAACATCATTTCACACCCAATAGAAAATAACAATTATTGGCAAAATTGGAAACTTTGTGCATTTTATGTGAGTATATAAAGTGATGCATCCCCTATTAAAAAAAAATAGTACAGGGCCGGCCTGGTGGCGCACTGCTACAGTGCGCCACTTGGGAGCACGGCAGCGCTCCCGCCGAGGGTTCGGATCCCACATACAGACCGGTTCCCGCTCACTGGCTGAGCGAGGTGCAGGCGCAACACCGAGGGTTGCGATCCCGTTGCCGGTCCCGGTCCGGTACGGGCGCGACACTGAGGGTTGCGATCCGTTGCCGGACACGAAAAAAGACAAAAAGGAAAAAAAAAAAAAATAGTACAGTGACTTCTCAAAAAATTAAAAACAGAATTACCATAGGATTCATAAATCCTAGTTTTGTGTATATATTCAAAATAATTAATAGCAGAATCAAGAGGTGAAAGTAACCCAAATGTTCACCCATGAATGAATGGGGAAATAAAATGTATATACATACAGAGAAATAATATCTAATCTTAAGAAAAAAGGGAATGTTGACCTATGCTATAACACGGAAACTTGAGGACATTATGCAAAGTGAAATAAGACACTCACAAAATGACAAGTATTGCACAGTCCCACTGATAAGAGTCAAAACTTTATAAACACAAAGTAGAATGGTGGTTGCCAGAGGCTGGGAGAAGGGGGAAATTATGAGTTGTCATTTAATGGATATAGAGTTTCAATTTTCCAAAAGAAAAAACTTGTGGATATCACCTGCTCAACAGTGTCAATATATTTAACACTACTTAAAGGTTAAGAAATGATTCAAATGGTAAACTTAATACTATATGCTTTTTACCAAAATTAAAAATAAATTACTTAAAAAGCCAATCTAAACCAATTAAAATATTTATTGGCTTAAATTAATATTTAATCAAATTAAAATATTTTTTAAAAATTAATTAATTGATAAAAAGTTCAAAAATAAAAAGCAGAGAATTAAAAGGCAGATGAGGCAAATACAAATAGAAAACAGCAAAATATCACACTTAAATTAAACCTTATGAATAATTATTTAAATGGAATTGCATTAAACATTCTACTTAAGGCAAAGACTGTCAGATTTGATAGGAAAGTAAGACCCAGCAATGTGTTGTCCAGAGAACCACACTTTAAATACAAAGAAAAAGACTAAAAGTAAAATAATAAAAACATGTCTACCACAGCAACACAAATCATGAAAAGCTTAAGTGTAAATATTGATACCAGCAAAAGAATCTTCAAGACAAATTGTATTACTAGAAATAAATGGAACACTGGAGGATGTAGGCCATACTATTGCTTCCTATAACACGGAAAATGGAAAGGGTATCTCACCATCTCGGGGTCTGCGAAAAGAGACTTCTGGACACAATGTGCTACTGGCCTTCTCTGTCACTGAGAAAATAAAAGGATGTTCAATTTTCAAACAGAATTTAAAGAAAATATAAAGGAGTCAGGACTTGCTGAGTTTGAAATAGAACTATTTTTCAAACCATTTTTCCTAGAAAAATATTTTCAAACTGTTAAACTATTTTCGGGCAAGGCTCAAATCCAGTGTTTTCCAAAAGAGATTAAAGACCAAAAATATTCCTAGCTTTCTAAGTACCTTAGGGTCTGACACACAGTGCCTAGCAAACAATTAAACTTCTAAGGAAATAGCCACCTTGGAGAGAGGGGGAGGTCAGAGAACAAAGGGACTGACTCAGAATCTGTGGGGGTAGCACTGCTCTAATGGATTTTAGCACAATGGAAACCCATGCTTTTATGGCAGTGATTACACCAGATAATTTCCTGTATCAAAAGGCCAGAGTCAGAAAAAAATTAAAAAGAAGGCCGTTGGATCCCCCAACATATAGTAAACAAAAACAGGTAAATAAAGTCAGTCAATTGCAAACCCAGGCATTTAAGGAAAAGAGATATTGACAGAGAAGGGGATGAACCCAGAGGACACAATGAAGAGGCACAAAGCATCTTTTCCAGGGACCAGGACTGGGCCCTAATGAAATACTAAAGCAGATGCCTGATGGGAATAACTACTCAGACCAGTTCCTGCAGGCTCCTGCCCCTTCTCACCAACCCTGTCTGAAGAAAAGTGCACATATGGTCATGCCTGTCTGTTTACTGTAAGCTGCATGCGTGTTAAAAAGAAGACAGGACACAAGCTTATTTAGATTGGCTTTTTGACAACTGCACAATGATAGAATATTTCTAGGGCTCTTGAGAGGGGCAAAGTATATTTTGCATGTGGTAGAAATTTATGGTTAGAGAGCACACTGTGGTTTATTAAAGACCGCTGCAAAGTCTTACTATTCCTCTTATTGAGAGGTGGAATCTAATTGCCTTCCCTTTGAATCCAGGCTGGTCTTAGTAATGTGCTTGACTAAGAGAATATGGTGGAAAAGATACAAAAGTATCTGTGTGGAGATAACAAGAATGCTTGAAGCTTCTGGCTGGGCCTCTTGGACACTTGCTCTGGCAGAAGCCAGACTAACTTGACTACCCTCAGAATGCCACTCTGTGAGGAAGCCCAACATGTCCACAAAGAGAAGGCTGGATGTCTGCTCAGTGTTCCCAGCCACTAATTTTTCCAGCTCAGAGCAGAGACATCATGTAGCAGCCAACCCACACCACCCTGTTCAGTTTACTGACCCTAAACTTTGTGACATGTAATAAGATGTTCTTATTTTAAGTTACAAAGTTTTGTGATTCTTTGTTTCACAGATCACTGGAACACCAAAAAAATTATTAGAGACCTTAGGGAGTACTTTGATTTGAAACATGAAGAGTGAATATTAGATTCAAAAGAAAGAAAGAAAGCATTTCACATCTTATGTTAGATCTCAAACTACAGTAGTGAATGTAAATGTTCAGTTAACTGCTTTGTCAATTTTCGTTCTTAACTGTTAGCTGCAGTTCTACTTTAAAAAGATACTGATGACTAATGCTCAATCCATTTTTCTCATTCATTTTAAAGTAATTACCTGAAAGAGAAGAATAAAATACAATCTGTAAGAAAGTTTAAAAACATGATAGGTCTTACTGAACTACAAATAACTGTATATTAATAAAAGCTACAAACAGAATCACTGATGTAAATTTATAAAAGCAAAAGGTAGACATTATGAAAATTTGCACTTTCTGTTATTATTTCATGTCTTTTTATTGACCGTTGTTCAAACATGTCCCAGTAACTCCTGAAGACTTTCTCCCCGTGGACTCCTAAGGATGTCACCACAGGTGCTGGCTAGAAGCGTAGGTCACCAGGGATTGAATCTCATAGCCCAGCAAACACTACCTTTGGGTTTTTACAAGAAAGATATTTCCAATGGAACAAAGTTACTGTCTTTATGAGCACCAACATCTCCTCCTATACTGGCAGTGTATATAGAAATTAGAATAAAATGAAAAGACCAAACAAACAAATGTAGTAGGAATTAACACAAGATAAAATTAGACCCAAGAAACAGGGAGGAGTCCTGGAGAAATCTGATTTTGGTGGTTTATGTCAGTGGCTGTGTGGTAGTGATAACATATATAAGAGAAGAAGGGGAAATGGTTTTAATTTAAGATTTGTTGACCTTGAGGTGATTTTTTTTTTCCTGGCAGCTGGCTGGTGCAGAAATATGAACCCTTGACCTTGGTGTTAAAACACCATGATCTAAACAACTGAGCTAACAAACTAGCCCCTTGAGGTACATTTTTAATTGCTACAAACAAGCATTCAACAGAGTTCAACCTATGATCAAAAGACTAGGGAAGAAGTGCAACCTGGAGACAAAGAGGAGTGCAAAATACAGAGGACTGAATCAGTCAAGAAGAATTTCACATGAGAAGAACAGGGCCCAGGATGAAGCACTTTGATAAGCTATGTTATGAAGAAGAAAGTAGAAGAATTCAAGAGAAAAGAGTGAAAACCATCAGTGTAGTCACAAGAGAAACTAACAAATTAATACACAGGAATATCCAAGAGAATATCATGAACAGGAGTTCAAAATGTAGCAGAAGAACCAAGTTAGAAAAAGAGTACAGAATAGTCATTGGATTCAACTATAATTAAGGTTATAATTCTAGGTCTTATCCATAAATCTAGTACAGTCTTTCAAAGACATCTGTAACTAGATTTATTTAAGAAGCTTTATAAAAATCTTACCAAGCATCTTGTGCCTTAGAACTTAGTAACTATTTCCACTGCAGAAACTGAGAAATGTTGATTTCCAGGTCAGCAGTGAAAAGCTTTCTAATAGTGATGGTTTTGCAGAATTGGGTGCCACCAAGTCTTCACATCCCAAGAGAATTTGGCAGATTCTCTTTTCAGGTTCCATTCCAATCATGTAAACAAGGTGTCTGCCTTTTTCGCATGACATCACAAAGACCAGAGACAAACTTTTATTCAACTTAGATGACTCTGAGGTCTTACAAACTGCTATATTTACATGCCAACTTTATCTTATGAATATACATTTCTTTCAAGTTGAGTTTTACTCATTTGTACTTCTCAAATTCAATTTATGCATGTCATAAAGCTCACATAACACAATAAAAAAAAGAGTGAGTAATAAATAATCAAAACTCACCAGATATTTATTCATCTTTTGTTGCTCTTGTAAACCCACAGTGCACTCTGGCAACATAGCTTGGAGAAAAGAGAATGGAGTGGATTAAGCAGAGAACTGTTGTGGCTTGGCTCTAGATTCTCCTTCCCAAAACTCTCTACTTATTAGCTGAAAAAGACAAACAAACAAAAAGCCTTCCTGTGAGAAAACAGTCCTTCATGCTTCAATAAGGGGCAACAAGGATTCCATTAAAGATACATCTACAAGTACATTAACAGGAACACATTACACACACAATTTATTTTTAGGTTAATGAAAACATACATAACCTACTGACAGCACAAATCAATATTACCTAAACATATAACTTAACTTAAACCAAAGAAAAACACATTGGGACATCACTAAAATTAGTGTTATAGAAATATTTTGGCTATATTAACTGTTACCCTATTAATATATTAAGTTCACACATGACTCGAAAAAAAAGGTGTTTCCATTAAAACATATCTTCTTTGTATGTACCTAAACATCTGGATAGTGTGCATCTTTTAACCCAGCATATGTTGCCCATGAGTATATAGGTAAAAAAATACATATAAGGTATATATCTTCTGCTACACTGATCTCCATGTACCCAAGCTCTCATATAGCATGCTCTGACAATAAACTAGTCTTTGTCATGTGACCTGCTTTGGACAGTGGCACGTTAGAAAACGTCCTGCAAACGTATGTTTGAAAAGTACTTGCCATTGGAGCTTGCCTCTTAAACACAGTCATACTGTGAAGAAGCCTGGGGAGACACAGGGCCCAGACAAGGGTCAGCACAAACCACAGGACATGTGAGTGCAGCCATCTTTAACCAAACAGCCTCAGTCAAGATACCAGGTGACTAAATCCACATTTGTAATCAAGGGAACACTACAATGAGAACTGACCAGCTAAAGGCACCCCAAGATGTGGATCCATAGAACTTCAAAAAAAATAAGATGGCTGTTTTTTTTTTTTAAGCCATTGGGGTTTGATTTGTTTCTTACATAGCAAATGCTGAATGATACATCTAAGTCCCCAAAACTCAAAACATAATTAACAAAATTATGTGGGGAAGAAAGTCTTAAATTACAAGTCTAATACAATCGATATGACTTCACAACCACTGATAGATTCGAAAATCACAATGAATGTTAACTACATGTACTTCAATGAAGTTTCATTGCCTCTCTAATAGAGGCTATGTGAATCATAAAAAACAATTATTTGCACACCAGTAAACTAAGTTGTAACTTTTGTTTTGTATTGTTTTTTACATCACATACAAGTTGTTTACTTTAAAAACATACAACATAAAAACGGTGTTCCTTATAAGTGAGTAATGCACTGTACCAGGGTACTTTCAAAATTTTGGGGGAAAATAGAATGAAAAGAGAATAGAAATCTGTCCATGAACTTTTTGAGGCACACTTGCATTTTAATTACATTTGAGAAATTAGTTTTGAGTAGAAGGAAAGTGCAGTCTAATTTTTCCCATCTTAAATAATGTAGAATTGCCTCCAAAATATTCCTGCAAGAGTTATGATTTTAATGAATATATTATTGACATTAAGTGAGAAATACTTACATTATTTACCCTTTGAGGTGACACAATCCAAAGAAAGAACTGGAGTTAAAAAAAGGATAGGGGTGTTTAAGACAATGTATGTTAAAGCAATGTTTGCTCTAAGTTGACTTTGGCATTACAAAAATAATCTCAAAACTGAACAAACAATTGTTTTGACTTAAATGTGGCAAAATGGAAAACGTTAGCCAAAAAGTCAGGATGTCTAACATCAACAAATCATGTGACCCTGGGCAAGTCACATTTTCTCCAATCCAATTATTTTCACTTTTCTTACAAGGTAAAAATATGGGGAAAACCATTCCAGAATGACCAGAAAAGAACTATGAACATACAGAACCATCAGAACATCTCTAGATGCCAAAACTGGTGACAAGCTGTGTTTGAGAGAGCTCAGACACTGGGAACAATGAGGGAAGATTGAAGGAATGGGAGTGTGTTCAGAGAGCACTGCAGACAGCTCCTCTCAGCTGGGACAGGTTATTCCTGCACCCCAGAGAACACCTTCAAACCCCCTTCAATAAGTAACATCTCCTAGTTTCTTGCCTCTCTTTTTCAGTCTAATTCACCTCTCCCTTCTGAAAGTTGGCCCAAACCTTCTGATATCATCCAGTTTCAGACATCTATTGAATGAGGTATTATCAACCAACTCTGGTGCGCTCTAAGCACTAGATACAATTATTGTTTAGGCTGTGCAAAGCCAGGATCTTCACCTTTTGATACTCTTTTGCCTCTACCCTGAAGCAGTGCTGAGAGGGTTCCAGTCATAGTGATATTCCTCCAGGTCGGAATCCTATTCACAAGGCGCCCTCCTTCAAAGGCACCCTGTCATACCTTTGTATGCATTTGTCATACCTCCTTCACTCCAAAGAAAATGGGACCAACATCCGCTACCCCAATTTTCTTCCTACAAGTCACTGTCCTGGAAACAAGGTTGTGTATCAACTTCTGCAAATTGAAACCTGGAGCGCTAGACAGGCTGCACAGTGCAGGAGGGACAAGAAACTTGACTTCCTGAAGAGACACAAAGAAACCCCACAACACAACTGCCACCGTCTGCACACACCTCACAATTATTTCTCTGGGAATGTGCGGACATTACACTAATATCAACACGCTCATGTCACAGATGTTTAAAGTGATTGCCCCATAGGTCGGTACCAGGCTCCCTGATGGCGAAGCTGGACCTCCCAGGCTCGCTGTCTTCACACCCCCACCCACGTTCCCGTGGCCATCCTGGACTTGAGCCCCGGTTCTGGGACACCTGGAACCGGCTTCTGCACACCCGGCAGCGCCGTCCTCTGACGGGGCCGTCGGGGAAAGCGCAGCCCGGGCGCCCCTTCCCCGGCCGGCCCAGGTCCGCGCTCGCGCCGCACGTCAGGCCCCGCCCGCCCGAGGCCCGCGGCGCTTCTGCCCAACAAGTGCCGGGACACCCGTCCCGCCCCCCAGGGCCCCGCGGGCTCCTCTTCCACCCTCGCACCCACCTTCAGGGACGCACAATCCAACCCCCGGATCTAAGGAGCAGCGCAGGGGCAGCCGCAGCATCCGAAATTTCCAAACAAAAGATGGCGGTGTGGGCGGAGCTGCGCATGCGCAGAATAAACCCGGAAAAGCCCTTCCCACAGTCCTGCGCTGGTGTCGTCATTGCAGGTAAGACTACATTTTCCAGATGACAGAGCGAACGGAGTAGCACATGCATAGAAGGAACGTGGAATAGCTGTTTCCTACCCCTGTGCTGGTGATGTCAATGCAGGGTGAAAGTACATTTCTACCAAGACTCTGTCGTCATTCTTTACGGACCCTGGGAGAAAATTTTGTTTATTTTCTCAGCAGGGATTCTTGCTAGCAGACCAGTACCTGATGCATCAAGACTGGTCTCTGTCACGTTATTGAGAGGTGAAATTCTGATTCTTTATTAAATCCTGGCTTGACAACCTGGGGGATTGTGAGAATAATGGGGAAATTTGAATGTGGGCCAATTACAGCATGATATTAATAAGTAGTTTTACTTTTTAAAGTTGTCATGTACACACTGCTATTATAGAACCCACGTTTAGTTTTGCAGATGCATTTTAGAGTATGAAAAAATCATGCATTTATTTTCCTTTAGATGGTTAAAGAAATGAGAAACCAATATGTAGCTCTCTTCCAAGCCATTAGAAAATGTTTGTTCTCATCCAATAAACTAATTTGTCTGTCTTTAATGGATTATACTACACAACTGGAAAAAGCTTGTCCCTCTCTACCAGATAAAGAACTGGTTATTATTACCGTCTATTGACATGACACTATTAAATTCTAAATTTTAATGCTCCAGCCATTGTAGGGCAATGAGCCATGTATCTGACACCTGTAAGAGACTAACACTCACCAGTCTCATTGTAACGCAACTAACGTGAGGCCTTGGTTTCTGTCTTGTGTTGTGAACACTCCTTTTTCTTCTGGGTCTCCCTGTATTCTTACTAAATACCACTTCCTTTGCAGCAAGGGCACCTGGTACAGTGTTTCATGTTAACACTTCATGCACTTTAGGATTCATATTCTGACTCTTGTCTGTACACAGAAGTTTTAATTCTATAAATCGGCAAGGTTGGAAATTAAAATTGAGATGGGCATTTTATCCTTTTTTTTTTTTTTTTTTGTGACCGGTAAGGAGATCGTAACCCTTGGCTTGGTGTCGCCCACACCACGCTCAGCCAGTGAGCACACTGGCCATCCCTGTATAGGATCTGAACACGCAGCCTCCGCGCTCCCAGCGCTGCACTCTCCCGAGTGAGCCATGGGGTCAGCCCGAAATGGGCATTTTGTTTTTTATTTATTTATTTATTTTTACATAAAGATGACCGGTAAGGGGATCTTAACCCTTGACTTGGTGTTGTCAGCACCACGCTCACCCAGTGAGCAAATCGGCCATCCCTATGTGGGATCCGAACCCGTGGCCTTGGTGTTATCAGCACCACACTCTCCCGAGTGAGCCATGGGGTCAGCCCGAGATGGGCATTTTAAAAGGAGGCCATCTCTATCATTCTGACCCTAGAGAATCTGACTCACATCTTTCTCTAGCTTCTGCCAGTGTACCGGCAATCTTCGACATCCCTTGGCTTGTATAATCATCACCCTGATGTTTGCCTCCATCTTCCCATAATGTTCTCCCTGTGTGGTCTGTGCACAAACTCCTTTTTATGAGGACATCAATCATACAGGATTAACCAATTACAACTGCAATGGCAGTACTGCAAAATAACATCACATTCTGTGAGTGTGGATTAGGACTTTAACAAATAAATTTGGGGGAAAGGAGAAAACAATTTAACTCATAATAGAAACTTATCACTAACTTTGGCAGAAGCTGTGAATGGTAGCACCTCCTCACTAAATGGAGAATATACAAGTCCCCTTTGCTATGAGTAGAGACATCTGATCACATTACTCTAGATTTCATGTTGGCTACTTGTATGGGTTTGCTTGGGCTGCCATACAAAACACCACAGACTGGGCAGCTTAAAGAACACAAGTGTGTTTTCTCACAGTTCTGAAGGCTGGATGTTGAAGATCAAGGTGCTGCAGGATTGGTTTTCTCTGGGGCTCTCTCCTTGGCTGGCAGATGTTTGCCTTTTCTTTTCCTCTTCACATGGTCATCCTCTGTGTACAATTACCGCTGGTGTGTTTATGTATGTCCTACTATCCTCTTGTTTTAAGGACAACAGTCAGATTGTATTAGGGCCCAGCCTCATTTTAACCTAACAACCTCTTTAAAGACCCTATCTCAAAATGCAGTCACCTGTTGAAGTTCCTGGGTTTAAGATTGCAAAATAATTTTGGAGGGGAGGGAGGAAGACACAAATTGGCCCATACAGTAGTCAGGGTGGTGTCTGTGTCATTACTAATACTTAGATAGATTATAACTATGCCCCTCCACTCAAATATCTGCCAGGCACTTCAGGTTGAGCAGATCATATTCTGGACTTAAACATTCACTTTTCTTTTGACCCCTCTGGAAGTGGCACTTCTCTCTCAAGCAGAAGTCTTGCAAACCCAGATCACCAAGCTTCCCTACCTCCCACCTAGTGGATGCTGCTCAGTTTCTCACTAAACAAGAGTCTCCTCTTTTATTTATTTATATTTTTTATACAAGCTGTGTTCTGAGAAGTTCGTGATATCCTGGTCTAACAAGATCTCAGATGGGGGTGGACAGTTTCATTGTGCAGGACTGCCTCCTGGGAGGATCGGTGGCCCCACCCTTCAGAATCTACTATTCCTGGCTTCCCTGAAACCAAGTGCCCTTGGCTCAGAGTCATACCCTGTGCCCTGAAAAAGACCATCTTGGTTTACATAAATAGAAGCTTCCCCATAAGCATCTCTCCTCACCTATTTATGCCACTCCTCACTGGTCACTTCAGCCTCCAGGCCCTATACACTTGGAAGGTTCTGGGGCCCCAGAAGGATTGGGTCCTGGACATGCAGGACAATGGTGACCAGTTGGGCAGTGGAGTTTCCACCTACAGTGTGGATGTGCTCAGGGTGGACTTCACTGGACAGTGATTACATCAGGCATGGTGGGGCCCAGAAGTCCTTTGTGCCTCTCACCAGGAGTTAAACATGTCCTTGGGTCCAAGAACTGAACCTGTCTAATTGACTCTTTCTAGAAAGGGAATCTGTGCTCTGAGGACACCTGGGCCTCAGTGTGACTAAAATGACCCTCAAGCTCTTTATCTGAGTCTGACCTTGTCAGTATCCCCTTCTTCAGCCATCAGTACCAGCATCTAATCAGTCAGAGGAGCCAGATGTCCAGGTTTTATCTCCAACATCTTCTTTATCTTCACGGACCACACCTGTATAGTCACAAATTCCACCCTACAGAGCTTTCTCTCTACCCATAAATTTCTCTTGTTGGCAACTGTCATTGGAGGTTGGGACAATACCAACTTCCAATTGGCCTTGCATCTAATTCATTTTACTTCTTGTCAGCTAGCCAGTGCAAGAATCAAACCCTGGACCTTGGTGTTATCAGCATAATGCTATAACCAACTAAGCTAAATAGTCAGCCCCTTAGATTCATTCTTAACCCTAACCTCTAATACCTAATATTAAACCCTTAACCCTTTCACTAACATACCATAATCCTCAACTCTATCCACTGAGCCTAAACCCTAAACCATAAACAAAACCTATTACCATAATCCTTAACTCCTAACATGTTATACACATTACCTATCCCCAAACCCTACCACTTACCTCCAATTCCAACTCTAACCCCTAAACCCAATTCTTTCCTCTAAACTGAAACCTAACCCTAACCTTACCCTAAGCCTAAATCTAAACCTTGAACTCTAATAAGCCTTAACCTTAATCTCTAAATCTAACCCCAACAGCAAGCCTATCCTTAACCACTGACACTAACACTAGCACATAACCCTACCCCAAGTGTAACATTAATTTCTAACCCCAAACTACCTAACCTCTACCCACTAATCCTAACCCTACTCCCTAAAACCAAAGGTAACCTTTAATGCTAACCCCACCCCCTAATCCTATCTCCACCCCCTATCCCTAATTTAACCAGAACCCGAACCTTGACATCAACACCGACCGTAACCCTCACTCTACCCAGGTGGTGTTGGGCTCTGGGAGTGGCATCAGTTTCCTCTTTTCCCAAGGCTCACCTGGTGTTTTCCACACACGAGTCTCCTGTTGGCCCCACTCTCCTGCGTTCTTTCCCACCTACCTTCTGTCCTTCACCTTCACAGAACCTGGTCACGCTGCATTCCTTCTGCTCTGCCTCCAGAGCACCCCTGGTCCCGACATGAGCACCTGCTCGTTCACTCGGGGAGGACTGTACTCCTCTGCCACCTCCTCGGATTTATTTTTATTCCTATTATTATTATTAACATTGTCATTGCCATTTCAAAAATCATCACTCTTGTAATTATTATCATTTTCATTTCTGTCATTGTTGAACAGTCTTTGAACACAGCCTTGTGGTCTAGTTATCCTGGGTTCTATAACTGAGTGGACACTGATTTGGGTGAAGCCCTCCCAAAAGTTTAATGATAGTGAGCTGTGGCCTTGGTCCCTCAAGCTAATGCTGACTTAGGATCTGAGAACAGATTCTGTAATTAAGAACTTAGGATTTGCAATTGAGTAAGGAAGTATCAAGAAGACAGCTGGGCAGGATGGGATGTTGCCTAAGTGATGAGAAGGACCATAAAACTGAGTCATTAGCTCCAGGGACAGGAGAAATTATCTTGACACACATCCTCAAAATGTCTTTACAGGACAAAATCCAGAATTTTCCCAGCCCTCAGAATGGGCTGAGGGGGTGAACTGTGAAAAACACAGACTAATAAAAACCTGGTAAGTGATAGAGGAAACCAAAAGTTGTGTCTTTATTCACAGAGATCCTGCTTCTTTGTGCTCAGAGATGCAGCCACTCAGGACAGTCAACTGGTGACTCGCGCAGCCCCTTCCCCTGCCCCCAACACTTTCTTTAAAACTCCCTGCCTGTAAGCGTGCTCGGAGATCAGAGTGTTTCTGAGCTTTAGCCACCTGGACTCTGTTACTTGGCCTTGTAATTAAAGCTTAATTTCCCTCACTGCAACTCATGCCTGTGTTCTGGCTGTAGCTGCACGTCACATAATGTGACACAAATGTCATTCTATTACAGTTACAGCTCACAGCTGGCCACGTCTCAGCCCTGCAACAAGTCAACTCATGTCAAAACCTCTTGGATCCTTGGTGTCCTCTATGACATGGTGTCACTGACTGCTCCCATGGAGGAGTTGGGCATCCAAGCTGCCCTGACTGTGTGACCCCCCCCTTGTCCCACCCCAGAGATGGGAGGCCTGCTGTGTGGGGACAACTCAGGCAGACACACTGGAGAACTTGCTGGAGCATCAGGTGTGGCCACCTGGGCAGTGACCCCTCACACACACACCCGCCTTCCTGTGCTCCTGCCTCAGCTCTCACCGGCCCCTGGGTTTTGTTAGCACTGGTTTTGCATTTGTAAGAGAGGTTTGGGATTCCATCTAGAGGTCCCTGGGGGCAGACAAAGGGGGCCGAGGTCCACTCAGATGTCCGGGGAAGTGCTGGCTGGGGTTTATTCATTCAACAAACATATATGAAGTGCCTGTCATGTACAGTCACCTTTGTAGGCACTTAGCATAATCCATCGAAGAGAACAGACCAAATTCCTGTCCTCTTGGGCTTCCACTATAATTGGTGGTCAGTCAGTCCCAGTAGGGCTTATAGCAGGTCTTGTCCAGAGCACAGATGTGCTACCTCCTGTAGATTTGGATGCAGCCTCCCGTGTTGTGACAGGGATGGCAGACCTCAGTGCCACCAAACTCAGGTCCAGATGCCCACACCCTCAAGGAGAAAAAAACTTCAGAAGTCAAATGGTTGGAGTTAGAAAAGCAGATGTATTCAGCTGAAGGAGATGGTAGACTATCCCATCTCAAAGATTTTGATTTACTGAGGGGCTCCTAAATGAGGGCTTGGAGGAATGGAACATGGGAGGTAAAAAGCAGGAGAGAAGGGTACCTGAGGTATGAGGGGTCTGTGTCTATGAATCAGGAGGTCTCACCAAGGCTGCTTCTGGTTTCTGTTCTCTTCACTGTTATCTTGGGACTCTGCAAGATTTTATTTGCTCCAGTGTAGAATCATCTTTTCTGCAGCCTTTAGCATAGTTTCACGTCACAGAGTTCTAGTTGACTTGGCTCTTGTCCAAGGACAGCTTCCAGTCATTTGGCCTTGATCATTTCTTAAAACATTACAAGTGTCAAAGAAAGAACTGTTAGCTTTGCAAAGTACTGAATAACTTCTCAGCCTTGTTCTCCTCTTTAGCAAGTGTAGGGAAAATGTAGGAAAATGATCAGGGCCCCTTACATGTTCAGAATCTTGCCAAGCATTTGATGTAAATACGCATGTGGACCCAGGTGTTCCTTGGTTATTGTGTAATGTAATTGAGCAGGTGCACCCAGGTTTTCCGGGTTATGGACTTAAGTATAAAGGATGAGTGGCTCTCATCCACAGTGCTCCTCTTGCCCCAGGACACCCCTGGGAGAGCCACAGCGAGGCTGCTACTGCTGCTGGAAGCTGTTGCTGTAAGCTGTTACTGCCAGTGCCCCCAGATGCCCCCAGGATGCCTCTAGGATGCCCCTAGAGACCACCACCGCTGCCGCTTCTGCTGCTACTGCTGCTGTTGCTGAGGAGTGAGCTCATGTCATTTGACAATGCTCCTAGGATCTTTCCTAATTACCTATCATGGGCCTGTGTGTGAGGGGTCTGGCAATCCAGCCTGGACATGTGAGGGTTCAGGTGACCCAGCCTGTGTGTGAGGGGCTTGTGACCCAGCCTTTACAACAGGTTTGAAGGGTCTGTGGGCCCTAAACCCCTAGCCCTAACAATACAATTGGCATAGCTATTGCTGTAACCAGAAAAGTGGTGTAGTCTGTAGCTTTACAGCAAGCAAGAAACTCAGGGAATGGGAAGAAAGAGTGGAGAGAGAAAAGATGTCCTTTTTCAAATCTTGTTCCAACCCCTTGCAGCCTAGGCAGTTTTAGTTCCCAGCATAGTTTCAGTCCTTCTCACCCCAACAACTTCCCCACTGTCAATAGTTCCTTCCATTTTTATGGAATGGACCATTGACTAATTTTACTGCTTCAAGCTGTTTCAGGGCATAGTGGAGCTTAATGTGGATTGGAACTATTTGACATGATCGAGGAGATAGATTTTGGTTCTCAGCTGGAGCATATTTACTCAGACATTACAAAGATAGCAACCTATACATTAATTGGTGCTTCAAGAACTTTAAGAACTTACATAAATCCTTTAAGAACAGGATGTCTCATCTGAGTCATGAGCACCCCAAGGCTGTGAAACTTTAGAGAACACAGGGCATCATTCCCCTCCCCCTTTTTTTTACTTTATTTTTTTATATATTTTATTTTAATTTGTTGATATACAATGTTGTCGGGTCCGCCGCTGGCCGACCCGAACAGCTCTTGCCTCACTATCAGTCTCTCCCTTTGTGGGCGAGCGAATTGCCCAGATTCCTCTTTCCCTCTGGTCCCCATTGGAAGGAGATGGGGGAAGAGAGCCATGAAGAGAGGTGAGCACAGCCGCTGGTCTCAACCAGCCCATTAAAGGACACTCAGACACGGCGGGGGTTCTGTCGAGCAGTTCCATTTATTATCACACAAGCACTTGCTTTTAAAGGCAAATGGGGAAGGGAGGTTTTTACATCCTCCAATCAGCTTAAAGGTTATGAGAGCATGCATCCTGTCTCAATGCCTAGCTATTGCAATCACGCAGTGTTCACAAGCATTGAAGTGCATATTTGGCCAATAAGGGCTAAGGCAAGGTTCCCACAGACACTCCCATCCTGCTTCCTCCCAGTGCCATCTTAGGCTGCCACATTAATATGCCCTTGTGGGCCCATAATGGCGCTGCTTGTAATGTCACTTAAGGTGGTGCTAGTTTTTAAGGCCTGACACAATGTGGTTGATTATTGTGGAAAATTACCGAAACCTACCTACCTCCTCTCTCTTCCCCCTCCCTCTCAACAATGACCTTTCTGTTCACTTGTCGTATCAACTTCAAGGAATACCAATTGTTATGTCTTCTTCCCTCCCCCCCCATTTTTGTGTGTGTGTGTGTGTGTGTGAATTTATTTT
>NW_007733744.1:19386-20497 GCF_000696425.1 Galeopterus variegatus | reverse complement strand
GCAACCCTCAGTGTCGCGCCCGTACCGGACCGGGACCAGCAACCAGATCGCAACCCTCAGTGTTGCACCCGCACCTCGCTCAGCCAGTGAGCGGGAACCGGTCTGTATGTGGGATCTGAACCCTCGGCAGGAGCGCCGCCGCGCTTCCCAAGCGGCACACTGTAGCAGTGCGCCACCGGGCCGGCCCGTGTGTGTGAATTTAGTTATTTATTTTTAGCTCCCACAAATAAGTGAGAACATGTCATATTTTTCTCTCTGTGCCTGACCTGTTTCACTTAACATAATTCTCTCTAGGTCCATCCATGTTGTTGCAAATGGCAGTATTTCATTCTTTATTATAACTGAGTAGTATTCCATTGTTTAGGTATACCACATTTTCCATATCCACTCATCTGATGATGGACATTTGGGCTGGCTCCAACTCTTGGCTATTGTAGAGAGTGCTGTGATGAACATTGGGGAACAGGTATACCTTCGACTGGAAAATTTCCATTCCTCTGTGTATATTCCTAGCAGTGGGATAGCTGGGTAATATGGTAGATCTATCTGCAATTGTTTGAGAAACCTCCATACCATTTTCCATACACGCTGCACCATTTTACAGTCCCATCAACAATGTATGAGAGTTCCTTTTTCTCCACAACCTCACCAGCATTTATTGTTCAGAGTCTTTTGAATTTTAGCCATCCTAACTGGGGTGAGATGGTATCTCAGTGTAGTTTTGATTTCATTTCCTGAATGCTGAGTGATGTTGAGTATTTTTCCATATGTCTGTTGGCCATTCCTATATCTTCCTTTGAGAAATGCCTATTTAGCTCTTTTGCCCATTTTTTAATTGGGTTACTTGTTTTTTTGTTGTAAAGTTGTTTCAGTTCCTTGTATATTCTGGATATTAATCCTTTGTCAGATGTATACTTTGCAAATATTTTCTCCCACTCTGTTAGTGGTCTTTTAACTCTGTTAATTGTTTCTTTTGCTGTGCAGAAGCTCTTTAGTTTGATATAATCCCATTTACTTATTTTTCCTTTGGTTGCCCATGCTTTTGGGGTCATATTCATGAAGTCTGTGCCTAGTACTACTTCCTGAAGTGTTTCTTCTATGTTTTCTTTAA
>NW_007733744.1:17586-18225 GCF_000696425.1 Galeopterus variegatus | reverse complement strand
CTTTGGATATCACTTTGGGTAGTATGGACATTTTCACTATGTTGATTCTTCCAATCCAAGAGCATGGGATATCGTTCCATCTTCTTATATCCTCTCTTATTTCTCTCGAGTGGTTTGTAGTTCTTATTATAGAGGTTTTTTACATCTTTGGTTAACTCAATTCCAACTTTTTTTTTTTTTTTTTAGTGGCTATTGTAAATGGGCAATCTTTCTTGATTTCCATTTCTGCATATTCACTATTGGAGAATAGAAATGCTACTGATTTTTGTGTGTTGATTTTGTATCCTGCTACTTCGCTGAAATCATTTATCAACTCCAAGAGTTTTTTTGTAGAGGCTTTAGGCTGTTCGATGTATAGGATCATGTCATCTGCAAACAGGGACAGTTTGACTTCACCTTTTTCAATCTGGATGCCCTTTATTTTTTTCTCTTCTCTGATTGCTCTGGCTAATACTTCCAACACTATGTTGAATAGGAGTGGTGAGAGTGGGCACCCTTGTTTAGTTCCTGTTCTTAGAGGAAAAGCTTTCAGCTTTTCCCCATTCAGGATGATATTGGCAGTGGGTTTATCATATATGGCTTTAATTATGTTGAGATACTTTCCATCTATACCTAACTTATAGAGGGTCTTTGTCATGA
>NW_007733744.1:1990-17193 GCF_000696425.1 Galeopterus variegatus | reverse complement strand
AAATTCTGCTGTGAATCCATCTGGTCCTGGGCTTTTCTTTGTTGGGAGCCTCCTGATAACAGCTTCAATCTCCTTTATTGTTATTGGTCTGTTCAGATTTTCTACATCTTCATGGCTCCGTTTTGGGAGCATGTGTGGGTCGAGAAATTTATCCATTTCCTCCAGATTTTCAAATTTGTTGGCGTATAGTTGTTTATAGTAATCTCAAATGATTCCTTGTATTTCAGATGAATCATTTGTAATATCACCTTTTTCATTTCTAATTTTTGTTATTTGAATCTTCTCTCTTCTTTTTTTAGTTAGCTGTGCTAATGGTTTGTCAATTTTATTTTTCTTTTCAGAAAACCAACTTTTTGATTATTAATCTTTTGTATTGTTTTTTGGGTTTCAATTTCATTAAGTTCTGCTCTGATCTTAATGATTTCTTTCCATCTGCTGACTCTGGGTTTGGATTGTTCTTGTTTTTCTAGTTCTTTAAGGTGAAGTATTAATTTGTTCACTTGCCATCTTTCCATTCTTCTGAAGTAAGCATTTAATGTGATAAATTTCCCCCTTAGTACTCCTTTTGCAGTATCCCACAGGATTTGGTATGATGTATCATTATTTTCATTAGTTTCAATAATATTTTTGATTTCCTGTTCGATTTCTTCTTGAATCCATATGTCATTTAGTAGAATGCTGTTTAATTTCCATGTGTTTGTATAGTTTCCAGAATTTCGTTTGTTATTGATTTCTAATTTTAGTCCATTGTGGTCTGAAAAAAATACCATGCCAGGTTCTTACATAACTCTCCGTACATTTCTCTCAGCTGTTCTGTGTATGTGGGTTGTTCCAGACACTGAAAATTTATACTTTATGATGGATATTTTCATTGCTCATTTGAACTTTACTCCCCTCAATGTAATCTTAGTTCACTTCTTCAAATGATCACCAATAACCAGATTATCATCCAAAGAATTAAATGCATTACCTTCCTTGAATCGTCTGCTGTATTTCAAACCACTATTCATATTTTTCCGTGGAAATTGCTCTCTGTTACCTTTAAACCTGATCTTACTGATGGTTTCTTCTCTTTATCCCCTGAATTTTTCTTTATTTTTCTTCTGAAGTTCTCCTTGACTGATTTAAATTTCTGTGGTTTGATATTCCTAACTGTATCTGTCCAGCTTTAGCTCTTTCCAAGCCTTTACAACACAGTTCAACTCAATGTTTAATCCTTCTTTGTATCTCTCCAAAAGCCACTTCAAGCTCAAAAAATCCAAAATGAAACCACATTCTCTATTCTTTCCCCATAATGAGAGTACTTCAAAAAGTCTAGGGAAAGATTTCTATTGTCTTTTAGATCTAATTTTCTGTGAACATTTTGAAGTATGCTTGTATATGGTATTACTGAAAAGTAGTTTTTACCCAAGCAACCAAAAGGGGATTTTTCTTGGTCTCCTCCATGTCTCTTAATTCTAATCTTCTCTGGTGTCATGTTCTCCTATTTTTGTTTCTGTGTTTCTAAACTTTTATTCTAATGTTTATATGCAGGGCCTACAAAAGGAGGAGGAACTGTTGGTGCTCAGAAATAGACACAGGACCTTTCTTTTTACATTGGAAATGTCACTCTTGGAAAAACCTGAATGGTGTGTTTGCTCAGTGATAAAGTTTGATCCCTTCTGAGCTGTACTACAAGCCAGCAGTGGTGCTGACAGTCATAGGAGTCAGTGGGAAAACGCATGCAGGAATTAGTGGGATACATTTGAGCAAGAGTCAGAGAAAGATACACAAAGAATAAAAACGGAGCACAGCTTTTAACCATTTGTCCCTTTTTCTGATACACATTTCCCTCATTTTATCAGTAGTTTGTACTAATAGATAATTGTATGTTTCTAGCTCAAAAAATGGCTTGTCATGTTTTCAAACACTTTTAAAGATTGTATTTAATTCTGTTATTTCACCTAATCACTAAAAATTTAGTAGGAAAATACAGATTTATGCATCAAACATATCCATAATTATGTATTATTACAACTGCAGTTAATAGTTGGTTAAAATTTTTTATTATGATGAAATATACATTACATACAATTTGACCCTTTAATCATTTTTAAGGTTACAGTTTACTGGTATTAAGTTTATTCACATAAATTTGCAACTATCACCACCATCCAGCTACAGATTTTTTTTAGATTTTCCCCAAATGCTGTACTCATCACACACTAAATCCCCCCAAATAAAAATAAAAACATGGTAAAGAAAGACCAATGTGAAAAAGAGAAATATGAAGAAAGTCATAGGTATAAAGATGTATTTTTTGTAAGAAAGGTTAAAAAAAAAGTATTTTGTTTAAGAAAATATTGCACATTAAATTTTTATCTTAAAGTAAACTTTCTATTAAAGAAAGAGGAAGAATAGAAAGTTTAAATCATGTCATGGAAATGTCTGACTAAGGTGAAATAATGGTTCCTGAAGGGTGAATTTAGAAAAAGGATTTTGTGTGTGGTTACATTGGTTATAATTAGAATAAAATTACAAGTCTTTCTAAAGATTGAACTTTGATATTAAAAATACACTGATGCAGAACTAAATTTTCTCCTTGTATGTTATAACAGAAAGGTTCTCTTAAGGTATTGATCTGCTCTTAGTCAAATTCCAAGAGATTTAAAAATTTTTTTAAATCTGTTTCATTAATGGCCATCTTCTAAACTATAGTTATTTCTTCCTGAGATTCATTTAATATCCCTATTTTCAGGTTGAAAATGCTGTCTTCTTTATTTAGAATGGAGATTTCATTTCTTGAGGTAGAGTCTTTCTCTTAAAGCTTCTTAGATTCATGTCTCAGAAGTTCAACTTGTACTGTGTCTTGCTGCATGTAATTTGCAGGCCATACATCAGAGTCTGCAGCTCTTTCTTTTTCTCCCCTTGAGAAGGTCTTGGATTATAACTCTCTTTAACCTGCTCATCAGATGACTCAGCAGTTGTCTGACACTAAAATCTCCTGTGCTGAAGGCCTAGAAAAACAATGTTTTCCTCCAGTATAATTTGACAGTACTCTTAGATTTTCTTAAAAAAAAAAATTGGTGGCTGGCTGGTAAGGATATTTGAACCCGTGATTTTGGGGTTATAACACCATGCTTTAATCAACCAAGCAAGTCAGCCAACCCCAATTTTTTTTTAACTGGCTTTATTGCAATTCTAGAATTAAGTGACTCTTCATTTTATGCAACAGAATAAGTGTTCCCTTTGCTTTTCTTGATGCATTTAAATTGTTACTCTCATTACTTTGGATACATTCTTTCTATGCTTGAGTAAATTTATACCATTTCATTAGGTTCAACTTTCAGTTTATCCAAGCCAGCTTCCCATAAGAAGATACAATCACACTACAGGAAGTTTATCTTTACCTTTTTGGTGACTGGATTTAAAATAAACTTAAGATTTTGTGTTTCTTTCTTTCTCTCATGTCTGGCCAGTATGGGGATTTGAATCCCTGGCCTTGGTGTTATCAGCACCACAGTCTAATGAGTGAGCCAACTGGCCAGCCCCCAAGATTTTGTGCTTTATTAAGATAACTTCCTGTTTTATATTTATTATGTTTTTAATTACTTGGAATAACTGATCATTAAAATGGTAAAAGTTTTTCCATCCACGTCACTTTTTGAGTTGTTTTTAAAGTCTTTTGGGCCTGGGCAGTTGGCCCAGTTGGTTAGCGTGCTGTGTTGGTAAAACCAAGGTCAAGGGTTCAGATCCCCAGCTGCCAGAGAAAAAAGTCTTTTGATTATTACTCTGGTTAAATAAATCGTATTTTACATTGGCATATGATCTTGTTATGACTTCATCATTTCCAACATATTGACATGTTTAATGGGCTTTCCCAATATCAAAATTCTAAAGTAAGTCTTCAAGATTTTCCAGTTGGGCCTCTGGACAGCATTAAATGGCTTTTCTCTCATCTTGTAGCAATATTAAATGATTTAGGATTATTTGACAAATTATGTGGAATTATTGTCTGGTGACATATAATACCAGATTTTTATAAATTCACATTTATGGATATGTTGTTAATACAACTGTCACAAAATTATATAAAATTCTTAATATCTAATATGTTATCAGTCATATTTTGGTATTTTGTTAAATCTTCATTAAGGGCATATAAAAAACCATGACCTTGGACAAAGGCCATCACACACTTGTAGAAAATTACTTTGAAGACCTCTGCCCAACAACTGTCTCTCTGACCTCAAACTGGCTTTATCTTTGTTATTAACTCTTGTGCCAAGGATAATAAAAATTATTCCCAAACAATTATGGAATCCTTCATCACTTTTATTTTAAAACCCTTTGTTTTTCTTTACCTCCCTGAATACACACATAGTTTGCTATGACACACATATTCTCATTCACACATAGTCTATTATAATATGAATATTCCCATTATAATGCCCTAGACCCAGGTGAACTCTATATATTTGGCCACACTTTTTTTTAGATTACCAGGAGAATCTATAAAATAAATTCTGAGAAGTTCACCTGCTATATCAAACGGGAAGTAAATTAATAATTGTCCTATAGATAAAATATTTTGGCACTTGTTAAAATGTAAGGAAGACATTTGCAACAGGAACTAACTGTATTGAAGTAAGGGACAGAGATGGATATCAACTCCTAATACAACAGAGATACATGAAAATTTATAACCAATGGTAATGTGAGGGGGTCAGTGGCTAGAAGATTACTGGGAGATGATATCAAGAGTGGGAGAATTCTTGTCAAATTGACTTATCAAAACAAAAGCAAACACCAACATCCAGGGTATGATTTCTGACCCAGGCAGCCATCATACCAAATCAAAAACAAAACAAAACAAAAAACCTGACAGCAGAATTTTTGCTAAAGGCAGCCCAAAGTTGACACAATGTTAAGAAGAGGGATCAGAGGAGCCTGACTAACATCTGCTCAAAGAGAGAGAATTTGCCACTCTTTTGATAGACATTATCAACTGCCCTCTGGAGACTTTGTGCATCTGCTATGAGCCTATCGGTATGTACAAGATGCCCCATTTTCCACTGTTACCAACCGGTTGTTTTCAAATGTCTTCATCCCTGTCGGTCACTCATGCAAAAGTAGTGTCACCTTACAAACCTTCTGGTAGTAAATATTAAAAGTCTTAAGTGGGTGCAGCATCCTTTCTAGAAACGTATCCTAAGAAAATAATGAAACATGATGTTCACCACTGTATTGTTTATAATTTTAAAAAACTGAAACAGTCTAAAATGCCTGAGGGGATTTGATGAATTAATTATAGCACATCCATAAGATAAAATTCTTTCAACCATTAAAACTTATGCATAAAATTGTACGATCAGCAGGTTTTAAGTTTACCTTTTTTTAAGCTTTATGTTGTTCTCACTTGAAATCTCATACAAATTAGATAGTATCATAAATTTTTGCATTAAAATTTTAAATCATTCAAGTAACTGATGTAGATATAAAAATGGAACCAATACTCCTTTTTGCAATTATTATTATTATTATTAATTATTATTACTGTAAAAATAACTACGGCCGTTTTGATAAAGACTAGTAGACTTTTTCCTAAAATGTATTTTATGTAATGCTTTGCTTTACTTTTTTACTCAGGTGACAAATTCTGTCTTTAATATGCACAAATAATACAAAATTATTTGGTTTAAACTTCCCTGTTATCTTTTGTCCCTAAATCTTTCTGCTTCTTCAGAGAAAACCACCATGAACAGTCTGCTATGTCTCCTCCTCAGTCTCTTTTTAAAGATCAAGTCTACTGTAATAATACATTGATAGAAAGTGAGCCGAGATGCTGGGTACAATTCAAGCTTTATTAAAGGAAAAGAACCTGCCGGGCTGCACCCAAAGTGGGGGTTGGGGCAGCCTAGGGCTGCGCTGAAAATGGTGGACAGCAGCAACAATGGCATTGTGAGAGTTTATATTAGCTGTTGGGCATGAAATGTACTGGGGGAAGGGATTATTAAGTTGATGTAACTGGGTGGAGAACTGCTCGGATGTGGAAGTTGGGAAGTTGTTTCTTGTAAGTCAGGAGGCTTCTTGTAAAGGGAAGGGGGAGGGGTTTGGTGCTGGAGTGGAAGACAAGACCAGTGGCTATTTTGTGCTGATTGTGTGCACAATGGCGCCAGTCACATCCAAGATCCATCATTCCTGCCTTTTAAGTATAAAGAGAAGTGAAAGGGGTGAAGGTCTTATTCTTCTGAAGCTACCTCCTGCTGGAGATGGTCGAAGATATGGAAAAAATAAAAGATTTATTTTGGCAGGCAAAAGAATTAGGTGGCAAGGTACTGGTTTTGTGTGGGGAGGCTGTGTTCCTCCAGGGAAGGGTCACTGATTCTGAGGGGCTGATATCCTCCTCACAGGAACAATTCAGAGACCTTTTTGTTGGTGAAAGCCTGCATACATTCCTGCAAGAAATTAGAGAAACACCAAAAGAGACAGGGACCAAAAAGTCGGATGAAGCACAGTTAGGGGTCCTAGTAGGGGCATAAGCCAGGGTATCAAGGGTTCAGTGACTTGGGCCACCCCCAGGTGTGTTTGTGCTTTGTAACTCTTTGCATCAGAGATCAATGCTTGCCTTTAAATGGTTTAAGTTGTTTTAGATCACACCGGACTCATTTACATGTAACAGCATTCCTCCCCCAAGAAGAGGCAGGTGCCTTCCTTCTCAGCTGTAAGGAAGTGAGAGTTTTTGATAGAGTTGAGAGGCAGTAGTAAGGCCCACTATGCCAGTCCCAGTTGCAGGAAGGATCCCTGCCCCAACTAGAAGGTACAATTAGTGCCCTACAGGAGCAGGGGCACTTCCTGAGGGGGAGCCAAAGTTAGTCCCATTCTCATCTCCATCCCTTCATCTGTCTGCAGGGTGATGTCAGGGACAAGCCAAACGAATATGCAAGAAATCATGCTAGGTGGCAGGCAGAGTGTGGGCAGGCCCCTCGTAATGCTGACAGTTCCCACTGAGGTGAGATTAGAGGAGAGTGAAGAGACGTTTGCTGCATCAACAGGGAGGGGGTGACCAAAAAGTTTCTCATAAAGTGGGAGACAGATGAGAAGTTTGTGGACCAGTCTGATTCATTGAGGACTGCATTGTCCCTGCAGACCTGGAGCCTCCATGTTTCAGGTAAGGGAGAGTTTGAGATAGGAAGAAAAATATGGGAAGAATGTGAAGGGTTAGGGAGCCAAAAGAATTTAAAGGGCACATTGTCACAGTGAAATTGCTAAGAAGCATCCTGCTGATAGGAAGTAAAGGAGCGCCAGGAGAAATCTTCATATAATGTTACACTCTCTTGGGGCAGCTGCTGCCAATCCTGAAGCAAGTAAAGGTTAGGGACATGAGGTGGCATATACTTATCATGTCCCATGATGGCAAACCCATGATAGCAGGTTGGGACCAGTCTTGGAGTAGCTCTTGTACAAAGGACGTGAAGCGGGCCTGCAAGAGTGAGGATAATCACCGGGGGAAAGATCGTCCTTCTTTTGGGATTGGGGGAAGAGTGAGGTCCTGGAGATTTTCAGTTTTGTGGGTCCTAAAATGAATGAAGTGTGAGGAGATATCCAGTTGGAGGTTGAGTAGAGGGACCCCTCTGGCTTGGTGTTTGTTGTGGGGTGAACGCACAGGGGAATCCAAGACCAGCATCAGTGGTGTAGTTTTACAGCTCTTTATTTTAGTGTTGCAGCTCTTTGTTCAGTGTTATAGCGCTTCTTTTTGCTGGCAAGCAAGGAGAGCACTGGGGAGCAAGAACTCCTAGACAAGTGTCTCCCTCAGAACAAAGGAAAAGACCCCCTTATATAGCCTAAATTCCCACCCTTTTCCTTCACAGATTCCCATTCAGTCCCTCTTATGTAAATGAGGGATGCTGTCCTGCTAATTTGGATTGGCTGATTGTGGGACACAGTCCGTTGGTCACTTTAGGAGTCTAATTTGCCTCTGGCTGCTGGGGCGGAGGTGAGGCTGCTGTTATCTCATCGAGGGTGGGCCCAAGAAGCAGGCAGGGTAAATGGCAGGGGCCAGAGTTTGCAGTGGAGCATAGAGTTTCTAAAACAGTTTCTCAAGTAGAAAAGGGAAAGGCTCAACAATTAAAGATGCTTAGGGTTCCCTGCAACACTGTTAACAGAATTTTGGGTAAAGTCTCAGGTGCTAGTTTTGCCAAGGATATGTGATACCAACGGGCCTTTCCTAGCACTTTTACTGATATGGGGGTGGTGAGAAGTACTGTAGAAGGCCCTTCCCAACATGGCAAGAGAGGCTTTGGGATTCAGGTTTTAATATACACTTGTTGTCCCGGGCTCAGTTTAAAGATGGTGGTGGGGAAAGCATGAGGTAATAGAAGGTTGGCCTGTTCCCTAAGAAGATCTCTAATGAGCGAGAGAGTAGGGAGATACTGGTCTAAAGGTGATGAGCTGGAAGGGAGAGGTGTGAGAGTGAAGGGTCTGCCATACATAAGTTCAAGGGGGCTGAGGCCTGTAGGGTTGCAGGGGGCAGCTCGTAGGCGAGTCAGTGCTAAAGTACGAAGTTGGGTCCAAGAGAGGTGAAGTTCCATGGACAGCTTGGTGAGGTGTGTTTTTCTGAGGTGATTGGGGCAAGCCAAAACATGGGATGATTATAGAGGTGAGAGCATGTGTCATCCTCTGAAGTGCAGAGAAAAGCCTCAACCCAAACTGAAAATGTGTCTACTAACGTTAGAAGATAGCATGTTCTTTTGCAGGGAGAGTAATATAAGAGCTGAAGAGGTGCAGTAGGGGTTCATAGCTTATATGAACTGAATTATGTAAATCTAAAAGGGTTTGCTCAGCTTGTGTGGTAGGGAGGACATAGTGAGTGGAGAGAGTATACCAGTTGTCCTTTCTCTGTGCCCCCCCCCAACTGCTGGACATGTTGTATTTCTTGGGGTGTGTATTGGGATAAGGGTGTAGTGGCCATGAGAAGGACCTGAGCAGGAGAGGAAGAGTGGGGGCCTGGTGATTGAGCAGCCTGTTTTGCAATTAGATCTGCCAGTTTGTTTCCCTGAGCTATGGGGTCATTGGAGTTTTGGTGTCCTCTGAAGTATATAACCCCAACCTCCTTTAGGAGCTGTGCAGCCTCAATAGCTTGTGTTACATTTACTGTGGCATAACCCACCAGGGGGGTGGGTGTGGAGGTTGTGCTCCCATCTATGATCTGTGTAAGGTGATATGGGGAGATGTGTGGAAAGGGACTGAGAAAGAGGTCTGAAGCCTCCATGCAATTGTGTTCTAAGGATTATGAGTGTTTGGGGATGAGAGTGGCTGGATTTAAGGGAGGGTAAGGTTTGAAGGAGAACTGGGAGTTACAATGGAAGTAAGGTTAATAAGTTGTAGGTGGAGAGAGGAGAGAATGATCTTGGCCTTATGGCTGAGAAGGTCTTGACTGTTGTCCAAAAGTTAGTTTAGAGCTTGTTTGTGCTAAAGCGTGGCTGCCACCAAGGCCTGTAAACAGGGCACCCATCTCGAGTTGTGGTGTCTAGATTTTTAGAGAGGTACCAAACTGGAGAGAAAATATCTCCTGCCTTTTGTCCCAAAACCCTGACTGCCAATCCTTGGGTTTTAGTGATGTATAGGATAAAAGGATGAGATAGGCTTGGGAGGGATAGAGTTGGGAGGGACAGAGCTGGTGCTGTGAGGCGAGTGGCTTTTAATCAGTGGAAGGGAGAGTGAATGGGCTTGGTGGGTCTAAAGGAATGGCAGGATCCCCTTTGGCTGCCTCATAAAATGGTTTTGCTAGCACATCAAAGTTAGGAATTCATAGGTGAAGATACCCTGCAAGCCCCCAGAAACAAAGGATGTCACTCTTTGAGGTAGGAGTAGGGAGTTCAGAAACTAGAATCTTGTGATCCAACATTATTTCTCTGGTGTTGGGGGTGAGGTGGACTCCCAAGTAGGTGACTGAAGGAGAAGAAATTTGGGCCTTGCTGGGGGACACTTGATGTCCCCTGGAGGCCAGGAAATTAAGGAGGCAACAGTGTGGGCCTGTGAACCCTCATAGGAGGGGCTACAAAGGAGGAGGTCATCCACATACTGTTGTATTAAAGTGCTAGAGGTTGGAGGGAAATTCAGATAAGAAGCTAAGGCCTGGCCAAAAAAGCAGGGACCATCCCAAAACCCCTGAGGTGGTACTGTCCAAGTTAAGTTGTTGGGAATGACGTGTGTCAGGATTACTCCTGTACTCAATGGTATGAGCCATTAGGCTTTATAACCAGAAGAATGGGTGTATTAAAACGTGAGTGGGGCCGAGCCTGTGGCGCACTTGGGAGAGTGCAGCGCTGGGAGTGCAGCAGCGCTCCCGCTGCGGGTTCGGATCCTATATAAGGATGACCGGTGCGCTCACAGCACTGGCTGAGCGCGGTGTGGCCGGTCTCAAAAAGGACAAAAAAAAAAAAAAAAAAAAGTGAGTGGGTAGGTCGTGAGAGATAAGAAGAAAGGAGTTTGTGTATGATGGGTTTTAAGCCTATTACTGTTTGTTAGCGATGGGGTATTATGGGACATCAGGGAACAAAGAGGGGATCTGCAATTTAACAAGGATAGGGGAATAGTGCATAGCAATGGATGGAGAAGAAACATCCCAAACTACGGATTAACCTTGTACAAGGGGGAGGGGAAAGTGGAAGCCCCAGGGCTAGGTCTGGGTGCGGCCTGTACCAGGAGTATTGTAGCTGGAGTTAAAGTGTTTAGCGTAAGAGTATCTTTGAATTTGAAAAGAATGTCCCATCACAGTAACAGGGCTGGGCATTGAGGTATTATTAAGAATTTGTGTGTGAATTGGGTGCAATGTAGGGGGTAGGGAAGGTGTTGAGTGATCTGTGGGCAGTATTCTGATTCCGTGACTGTGACCCCTACTATTGTGATAGAGGATGGAGCTGTTGGTCCTGCATATTCAGGAAAGGTAAAGTAAATGGCCCCTTTATCAATGACAAAAGAGATCAACTTACCTGCCATGAGGAGAGTTACCCTGGGCTCACATGTGGTGATCTCCATGACGGCCTCATGCCCTGGGCATCATCAGTCCTCCTCCTGGGCAAAGCTGAGAAGCTCCAGTAGGGATGGCAATGAAGCCAAAGGCTGTAGGTTGGAGACTGGGCCACTTTGTCTTTGACGAGTGGCACAGTCAATCTCCCAGTGATCTGGCCATTTGCAGTGAGGACAGGGCCTGATTAGAGGGCCTGAGGTTATGACAGGCCCATACCGAGTGGCCTGGTTGACTGCATTTGAAGTAGTTTCTGGGTGGCTTGCCTCTTAAGGCAGCTGGATTTGGAGTATGTGAGCCATGGACGGCATTAGCCAGGAGCTGGTATTTGGCCTGATCTCTTTTATAGTTTTTTCCAATATCAGGGGCTCATTGGGTAATGAAATGAGAGTGTAAGAGGGCCACGCCTGCAGGGGAGTTTGGATCTGTACATGTGTATTCATGTAAAGCCTCAGAGAGACCGGTTAGAAACTTGCTGGGATTTTCAGTGGATCTCTGTATGATTTCTCTAAGCTTGTCATAATTGACTGACTTGTGAGTAGCCTTTTGGAGGCTGTAAAGTAGGTGTGTGATCATGTTATCCCAGACATCTCAGTTCCCGTGGCCAGCCTAGTAGTTCCAGTTTGGGTCAGTGCAAGGAACAGCAACAGTTCCTCAGGCTGCCTATAATTCTGAGCATGTTCCTGAGCCGCCATCCAGACCTGCTCCCTGTACATGGACTCAGACAATTCCTTCTGTAGGGCCCCATAAAACCCCAAAGGAGACATTGCCTAAAACATGGCACCTTTCTGGCTTCTCTTCCAGGTCCTAACATTCCCGCCGGTGCCAAAGTATGGCCTATCAAAATCATCACCCACCCTTCCAACCAATCAGCCACCACCCTGCATACTAAACACCCTCTCCCAGAACTCAGCTCTCTATAAATATATGCTTCACCCTCAAATAAAGTGGAACTTCTCCAGTGAACTGTCAGCTCAGGTCCTGTCATTTTTTCATTGGTGCCAAAACCCGGGAGGAGCTCACCCCTTACCTGAGGGGACTCCTTCTCGGACCTCCTTCACTCTCTTGGCGGTTCCCACTGCTGACGCTTCGCTCTCGTCCATTTTCTCCAGCACTGGTTTTCTGCACCCACCACCGGCTCATCCAAACGTAAGTCTCCCTTTAGAGGTTGACTACCCCTCCGGCGTTCAGCCCTAACAGGGGCAGTATGCCCCACTATGGCCTTCAGGGCCTCAGTGGACCCCTAAATACTCCCTCGTCACACCAGACTGTCCACATTCTACTCCTCTCCCAACCCAAAGTTAAAGGTGATCCTTGCAGGGTGAAGCTCCCATTCTTTCACTTTCTCTTTCCATTTACTGTTTCTGTTGCTCTGCGCCCAGGGCTCCTGAAAATCCCGGCACCGGGTTCCTTCAAGCCTTTGGGCACTCGCCCTTGCCAAGGTGACGGAAGGTTAAGTGACAACTTATACCTTCCTCCCTCCCGGTTCGTCTCTGAACCTCTGGGACTGGCACATTATAGTGGGGACGCCCTCTATATTTGTGTCTTTCCCTACCTCCAGCCGAAGGATTCTCTCTTCTCCACCTCCCTCCCTTCCTCTCTCCTTCCTGCCTGAACATGGGAGCTTCCCCCTTGTCACCTTTAGTGGACTCCCCCCTTCAATGTCTTATAAAAAACCTCAACACTTTGTCTTTAGAACCCGATATCAAGCCTAAGCTTGTTATAAAGCTCTGCACACAAGAGTGGCCCCAATACCAATTAGATAATCAAAACAAATGGCCACCAGAAGGCACACTAGACCCTGATTTTCTCTGAGATTTGTTTAACCTCTGCCAGCGCCAGAGAAAATGGAAGGAGATTCGCTATGTCGAAGCTTTCCACCTACATGCCCCAAATCCCTCCCTCTGTCTTACCTGTTCTCCCTCCTAGGTTCTCCTCACTTCCAATCCCCCTCTGTCCTTGCTGCCTCCGTCATTCCCTACTTCTGATGGTTTTGACCCTGTGGAAAAACCTTCTCCATACAGACCCCCTCCTCCTGTAGTTCTGTCTGCCCCCGAATCCCCACAACCCACTCCACCGCCATCTTCTTCTGCCCCACCATTTTCTGCCTCACCAGCTCCACCGCCATCTTCCGCCACACTTAACCCTTCTGCTCTTCCTCCCCCTTTTAGCCCCCCTTACTCGTTCTCGGGGACACCCCCCCATCCTCCACTGTGGCTCTTCTCCATGAAGTATCTGGTGCTGAAGGGGTTGTTAGGGTACATGTTCCCTTTTCACTAGCGGACCTTACTCAATTAGAGAAAAAATTAGGATCATTTACCACCGATCCCACCACTTACATTAAAGAACTCCAATGGGTTCTCCAGGCCTACAGCCTCACCCACCATGACATGTTACTAGCTAACACCCTCCTTCCTGAAGAGTGCCGCCGTGTCTGGGATGTGGCCCAAGCTCATGCAGATGAAACCCATCGCACTAACCCCGCCTTCCCAATGGGCCCACATGCAGTTCCTGAACAGGATCCCCATTGGGATTATAATACAAACCAGGGTATCCAGGCCGAAGACCAATTTGCCTCCTGCCTAATTGTGGGTCCTAAAAGGGCTGCCTGCAAAGTTGTCAATTTCCAAAAGGTCCAAGAAATCCTCCAAAAAAAGGAAGAAACTCCCTCCGAGTTCCTCAATCGACTAACTCAGGCTCTCCAACAATACACCAACCTAGATCCCACCTCAGAGGACGGACGCCATGTCCTCATGACATACTTTTTGGCCCAATCCTACCCCGACATTAGGACTAAGTTAAGAAAACTAGAACAGGGTCCTGCTATCCCACAGACCGAGATTTTATCAGTGGCCTTTAAAGTCTTCCATAATACAGAGGAGGAAAAAGAACGATGAAAACAAAAGGCTGACCTGGCCAATTTTCAAATGTTGGCCCAAATAATAAAACTGTCTCCTGGATGCCTTTCAGGGCTTTTCTGGGCCCTCTGCCTCCAAAACTCCCCCTGGGGCATGCTTCAAATGCGGAAAGGAAGGTCACTGGTCGTGATCCTGCCCCTTGCCCAGACCACCCACCACTCCATGCCCCAAGTGTCAAAGAAGGGGATATTGGGGCTCAGATTGCCCATTCACCTGAAGGGGAGATTGGCCAACCAAACCCCAGCTGTCCCGGGCATCTCAGACACCTTTGGTGGGACTGGCTGAGGAAGATTGAAGGTGCCCTGGGTCCTTCCCGACCATTACCATCACAAAAAGCTAACCCAGGGTAACTATTATTGTAGATGGTCATCCTATTTCCTTCCTCTTAGACACAGGGGCCACATTTTCAGTCTTAAAGGAATTTAAGGGACCAACTACACCCAGTAGTTCTCCTATAGTCGGGGTAGGAGGAAAACAAATTTTTCCCCATAAAACACCTCCATTAACCTGTCACATCAAGGGAGTCCCATCCTCTTTCTCTCATTCCTTCTTAGACATGCTCCAATGTCGCGTCCCTCTATTGGGAAGAGATATTCTCACCCAATTACATGTTTCCATCTCTTTATCCCCCTCCTCCTCCTCTGTAGCCTCATTCCTTTTAGCCCTCATTTCCGAGGACAACAAAGACACACCTTACCCCTCCCTAATTCATCCCATCAACAACATTATTTGGGATATCACCAACCCTTCTTTTGCCCACTGCATTCCCATAACAATACGGCTAAAAGATCCCTCCAAATATATAAGTTAGTCTCAGTACCCCCTCGGCACCACAGTGCTTCACGGACTCCAACCCATTATCGAGGACCTTCTCAGGAAGGGATACCTCCATCACACTCAATCGCCTTTCAATACTCCCATACTGGTGTTAAAAAAACCAAATGGCTCCTATTGCTTGGTCCAAGACCTCCGTTTAATCAACTCCACCATCATTCCTATCCATTCCCTCGTCCCTAATCCCTACACCCTCTTGTCCTGGGTTCCAGCCTCTACCGCCTACTTCTCAGTTTTAGACTGTTTTACCCCAGGGATTCCGGGACAGCCCCCACCTCTTCTGCCAAGTGCTAGCCCAAGACCTCAAACATTTTCATTCCTCCCATCCACAGTACGTAGATGACCTTTTGCTCTGTAGTCCCTCTTGGGCACAATCACAGGGTGACACTGCATCCCTTCTTAATTTCCTGGCAGACAAAGGATATCGCATTTCGCCTTCTAAA